>NW_007255980.1:282928-284074 GCF_000164805.1 Carlito syrichta | reverse complement strand
TGCGGCTGTGGACACGGCGCGCCCACAGACACTGGGAGGGTGAGAAGTGGGATTAAATGACTGCCCCAGAAAGGAGCCAGCCCCGTAACCGATCCCCTAGGTGTGGACGGAGGAGCCCAGCACCACCATAATTGCTGCTCGAAACGGCGGCCGATAGCATCCCGGCGCGCCTGATCCGGTTCCCCTCATTACCGCAGCGCCGTATAAGTGATTCTTTGTGGCCGGCCAATTAAAAAGCCACCTCTTTCGGGGAACTGTTTTGCTTCGCCGCCGCTCTGCGCAGGGTTGGAGCCCGGGAGGTGGCGGCGGCGGGCACAGGGGGGCATTGTGGGAGAGGGGGTCGGGGAGTCCGGGGGAACCCACCGGACCTCGCCTCTCATGAATGGGGCTTTTCTCGAGCGCACACAGAGCCCGATTCACGGGTCTCCGCTAGGAACCAGTTTAAATAAATACGGGCAGCGTTTCAGCCCCATCTGGAAGCCATCGCTGCCAATCTCCCAACGCAAACAAGCCTCACAAAGGAGGATTGAGATCTCTCCCCAGAGCCAGGGCACTTTCGGAGGCGAGGGCTCTGAAATGCAGATGTGGGTCAAAGACGCCGCCGCCAAGAAGTTTCCCAAACTCGTGGAATGATGGGGAGGAGGGGCGTGGCCGAGTTCTAGGTTTCTGACATTCCTGACGTCCATGCAGACTGCGCCTTTCCCCTCGTCACTTCTTTGGGTCCGCGGACCCCAGGCCGAGGGAAGGGGTAGGTGGTAGGTGGGGGAGGGGTACAGAGGTGGGGTGCGCCAGGCGCAAAATCAGCCGCTCAGACGCAAAATCACACTACCCCTGGGAGGAGGAGGAGCGACTGGAAGGTCTGGGCCCAAAAAGCTGTGGAATTCACTCCCTCCTGGGAAAGATGCGGCGGCGAGAGCGCTCTGCCACTTATGCGAGCGCCCCTGATGCCAGATGGAGAATTGGGGAAATAATGTACGGTCACCCAGCTAATTCCATTACGCACTAAGGCAGAGGTCTGTCAAGAAGACAGCTCTGTGGGTGTGTGCTTGCAAATTTAGGACAAAAATATAGTCATTCCGAGTCCAGGTCACTTACGGGCACGCCGTAGTCCCTAAATGCCCGGGAGCGCACCCGCAGCTCAGCTCG
>NW_007255980.1:280918-282623 GCF_000164805.1 Carlito syrichta | reverse complement strand
GGCCCGGCCGGAGTCTCCCGCCCCGGGCTCCACACAGCCGCGCCACGGCCCTGCCCCCGCCGCGCTAATGGACGGAAAGCCTGCCCGGGCCCGCCGCCTCCCAAGCCATCTCTGGAGACAGACTGGTGGCAGGAGACAGTGCACAGAGCCTCGAAGACAGAGGGACTTTAATCCCCCACCCCCCAAAGAGTTTCCCCGGCGATTGATTTATAATCTGTAACATACAAAGACAGGGCTGGAATCCCAGCCGTCGGAAACGTGCCCAAACACGTGGAAAAAAAAATCCTCTCTACCTAATACACTTTCCAGGCTTCGTTTGCCCTGAATATAATCCCAGACAGTGGACTTTACCAAAGGAGGCGGTAGAAAGATGCGGTTCCTTTGGACCAGACTACAGCTGCCATCCCTAACGATATCGGTGGAAATAGTTACAGCAATCGCAGCAATCGACCTGCCGTGCCCTCCCCTGCTAGTCTCAGTCTCTCTCTCTCTCTCTCTCTCTCTCTCTCACACACACACACACACACACACACACACACACACATTCCCGCAGCCTGGCTCGGTGAGCTCCAGAAACTTAGAAAAGGAACTCATTGTAGTACCTGTGGAGGGGGAGGGAAGGATGGGAGTGAGACGGGAGTAGGGAGGAGGCGCTGTTTGGGGTCATTTGAAACGAAATGTTATCGCCTTTCAAACGGCCTCTCCTAGGGAAATTCCCGTGCCCTTTATCAGAAAGGCGGGGCGCGGGGGTGGGGGGATGAAGAAGCCGAGATGCCAGCCAAGGCTGCACCTTGCTCCGGGACCAGCCGGGAGGGGGAGGGCACCCGAGAGGCGCGGAGGTCTCACGGCGCCTCTCCGAAGCCTTTCTTTGTGGCCTCGGGTTTCAGCCCACCAGTGTCAGAACGTGAGTCCCCTTTGTCTAGCTCCCCGTTGAGCCCCCCTGGACGGGATGCGAAGCCAACCCTTTTGGCTTGCCAGCTCCCTCGCTCGCCCTCTCTCTCCTATTTCCCCCAAGTTCGATGGGCCGTGGTCTGTTTGGCCGAACGCGGAGTGCTTCGAAGGGGCGAGCGGTGTGCATGTGCGCCTGATTATCAAAGCTGCAGGAAAGGAGCGCGTTTGTATCTGTGCGCAAACCTCTTCGACCCGGCGCTGTGCATGCGCTGCCTAGGGACCTGCAAATGTCCCCAGCCGTGACCGGCACCGAGGACCCCGGGACAGAATCCCTGGCTCGCAGAACTGCAGTCGGCGACCTGCGTATCCTGCGCCCGAGTCCCCGGGAGGCGTGTTAACCGGGACCTGCGGGCTCCACAGCGTGCGCGGCCCAGGGAGAAGGATGCTGAGGATGCACCGCAGGAAGGCAGGCAGGGGCGGCGGGCGACTTACGGACATCCTGGCCCTGACACCGAAGGACAGCGGCGACGAGCAGCGTCAGCAGCACCAGCGTCTGGGGAGCCCCGAGGCGGATCATGGCTCACCGCGGGGCCTGGCGGAGCCGGGCCCGGGCGGAGCGCGGCGAGGCGGCAGGAGCACGGCGCGGGTCCGGGTCTCTACCGCGCCCTCATGCAGGAGGCCGTGGAGCAGGAGGTGGAGGCGGGAGACCCGGCAGCCCTGCAGTGCTCTGCGTCTTCTCCCCGCCGCGGCGCCCGTTATATGCGCCCGGCCCCTTTCGAGGCTGGCGAACTCGCCCAAACCGCGGGCCGCCCCC
>NW_007255980.1:279764-280898 GCF_000164805.1 Carlito syrichta | reverse complement strand
GGGCGGGAAGGGGGGCCTCTGGCCCCTCCCCTCGGAGTTCTGCCGGAGTTGGAGGGGCGGGGGGTGTTTGCAGAGTCGCAGGCCGCGAGCCCTAGACCGAGGACGGAAAGGACATGGGAGGGAGGAGGGAACGCGGCAGAAAGGAGCGGCGAGGGGAGAGGGCCACCGTGTTGGGCCCGTGGGAGGGGGTACAGGGAGGAGTCCACAAAGTCATCCCGAGTTCTAAATCCTGCAGAAGAACTAGGTGAGCCAGGTTGGAGGGGCTGCCCCGACCTATCTTCTAGCACCTTCCTGGAGTACCTGGCCCCCAGACTCCCACCTGGAGGTTCAGAGCGACAGCCCCCCGCCCCCATCCAGCTCTGCGATGAAAGAGCCTCCTCTGGATCCTGGGCAGACATTGGCCTGCGTCGACCGCCAGGAAAGGGCTGGTGTGTTCCTGCACAGAAGGGGACCTGTGTGAAGGTGTGGGGGGCGGGGCAGGCCCTGCGAAGGGAACTGAGGGAGCCACAGAGAACGGAGGGAGCGGAGACTAGACGGTGCGCGCTGCCGCTGTGGGGGGACCGTCTCGCTCCAGGCTCAGACGTGGTGTCTGCTCTTCCTGGCCGGGGTCCGGGAGTCCCCCGGGGCGTGGGCGCTGCCGGCCGGGGTAGAGCAGCTCTGGCCAGGGACGGTTGGTCACTGCTGCGGCCCTGGCCAGGCAGTGAAGCGGCCGCTCCAGCTGGACCGAGTTCTGGAGCCGAGGAGAAGCGCCAGAGTTCCCTAGTTGGCCCCCAGGCCCTCCGCTTCCCGCCTCACCCCACCTTCCTCGGCGAGCGCCCTCCCGCACCGTGGCCGAACTGCCTTCTCCCCAGCGCTTAGCTGAGTTCTTCTCCTGGTCTCCAGCGTCTCCAGTGATACCAGGGAGGAAAAGTCCCCAAACACATCTTCCGCTTGAGCGAGGTGGTCCTCAGAGAACTTTAGGCAAAGTGAAACTCAGAATATGGAGTATGCTTTAACCAGAACTTCCCCTCTTCAACAGTTGGGATTCTCTGGAGCATTCCGCCTAGACGCTGAGAGCACTTGGAAGAAGCTGATTGTGCCTCCCAGGCCTCAGGCTTCAGAGGGGTTCTACAGCCCCTCACCCCCCCCCCCCCC
>NW_007255980.1:245043-279725 GCF_000164805.1 Carlito syrichta | reverse complement strand
CTACAGCCCCTCCCCCCCCCCCCCAGCCTTGACGTTTCTCCTGTAGAGTCTGGAGTTATAAGTGTGCATACTTGACTTCTGTTCAAGTGTGATGGCTGGAAAGATCCTGAGCTCATTATTTAAGGAAATGCCTCCATGCTTTGTCCAGTATGGATGAGGACGGTGAGGGATGCTCCCGCTGGCTCTGGCATCTCCTCTGCCTTCCGTGGGCCTTCCTTGCCTGGGTTCCCATCCTCCTACTCAAGGCCTGAATGATGCTCTGGCCCCTTCCCCAGTCCCAGCCTCTGCTGGGAGAAAGCTGGCCTCACACTGCATGTCCCATGTCCTCCTGGGGACCATCTCTTCTCCATTTGTTAGATAGATAACCAGATCCCACACATTTCTTAAGACCTCCTTGGTTAAAGCCCCTCTGAGAAGCCTTCCCTGAGATCTCTACAACCAGCATCTCCCTGCCTTCCTGAATCATCTGGCATTTATAGCCAAAGCTACAAATGTTTTTGCGAAGTGTTCACGTTTTCCCCGTGTACTCATTGGCCTTTATCTCATCGGTAAGCCTGGAAGACCCTTTGGGACAAGGACTGTACCTACAATTTTAACGCATAGGACGTTTTAGGAAAACCCATGTGGACTAATAATTGAGAGACAAAACATGATTTATTTTATGATACAAGTGATAGGCAATGACAAAGCTAGGCATTTGTACAATTGGCCTCAAATACAAATGGTCATAACTATTCAACAGAAAAAAAAAGAATTTTGGAGAAAACACTAAAATACATGGAAATAATTGAAGCCTGCTTCAAAATGGTCCCGTTCAGTGAACAGTGTGGACTCTCAATGCTAATTAGCTCTTGATTCATCCTCTAACTCTGTGATGCATCACTGTCAACAGGCTATTTACATACAAGAGATCTGGATTCTCTCCAGTAATCACGGTCCATCTCTGAACACAAGTTTAGTTCTCCACTCCCTGTGGGAAAAAAGCATTCTTCATTAGAGATGTTGACAAAAGAAAACATTTGAAATTTAAATGACCAAAGCCAAAATAAACTATGGAAATTATCTAAGTTCTAAAGCCAACTAAGCACCAGTGTTAATATTTTACCCATCTGTGAATCTAAATGACTACAATTTTAAAGCCTCTAATTTGTGACTCAAACTGGAATTGAACCTGTATGTGTGTGGCTGGGACCCAATCACTGATTTGGAGATTTTGTATCCAACAATCTCACTATCCACAACATAGCCAAGAAACTGAAAAGAAGGTGAACTCAATCTCTGTGTAACCAGAATTTATGTTATATAGTAAAGCTTATGTGTTTTGTGCACAGTAGAATCCCTTTTACTGTGTCTACTAATGCGTAGTTTAGATCTTGTATTAACAGGTAGTGTCATCCGGCTTCACCAGTTAGATAAAGAACAATAGAGGTAATATAGGAAGGCAGTTGTTGGATGCAAGCACCATGAGAACAGCAAGAAGGGTGGTAGGAGAGGAGACGGAAAAGCAATAAGAAGTTGACACAATGAGTACAAAACATGGTTGCCGAGGGTCAACAGGGCAGGGCTCAGTGGCCCTGTAGTCCTCCATGACGACGGAGTGTCCTGCAACTCAGCATCTGCAACTCAGTGGAGTTTCATAATGATGAAATTAAAGGCCCAATAAAATGTTAATTTTAAGTGTGGACTCATCGAGGAGGCAGGGGAATATGTAACCTGTCCCAGTGCCATTTTCGAAAAGTCTTCATTAGGGCAACCACCTCGGGTCCCCTTCCACTGTGGGAGCTTTTCTGTCCTCTTAATAAATCTTGCTTTCACAAAAAAGAAATGTCTTCATTAAACATAATGAAAATAAATTTTCATTCACTTAATGCAGAAAATCTCATACATAGCAGCATCAGATAAATGAGGAAATGCTTCAATTTCTAGGGCGATTGGACTGGAAACAAAGAGTTTCTGTTTTCCCACTTGGTAGAAGACAGGCATCAATGGTTGAAATGAAGTTCCCATGTGGCCATCACCCCCCATTCACACCTTCAGTTTCAGCATATGGAATGTTAGGTAGAACAGTTAAAAATTAAACAGGCACAATCAGCGTATCTACCCCAAACCAGCCTACCTCAGTGAAACAGATGGGCTTAATTAGTCAATTTGTGCTGTGTAGACAAAATAACCATTTCACTATTTTTCTCTCTTTTACAGGGATATTAAAATTAGACTCATGTAGACATAGCCTTATTGGGAAAGATATTTGTAGGTAGACTGTAAAAAGGATCCCTTTCTCTTCCTGTGCTCAAATCCCATTTAAAAATAGTGATAAAGTGAGGAAGGATTCACATTCCAGAGAGGTAAGCCTACCCCAAATATGGCAGGTGGTGAATGCACACACACTTCACACAGCACCGTGGTGGAGGGAGAATGAGCCCAGCTTACCCAGTGACACTCAGCTTCTGTTGGTTGGGCTCCGTTCAGACAGCCTTTCAAGATGTGTTTATGTTTTCCTTTGGCATTTTTGGGGCAGAGTAACAGGATCAGGACTGTCCAGGATAGGGTTTTCCAGATTTATGGTGTACATTCCATTCCATGGGAGCATAAATGTGTTACTATGTATTCCCAAATGCAAACAGCATTAAGAATCCCACCCAGTCTCCCCCGTCCTGTCCCAGTGCCATACAAATTCAGTCTAGCACTTGTACTGAACACCTACTTTTGTGTGAACTGCCGGTACAGAGAAGATTCATATGCTACCTCTGAATCTGCAGGGGAAACAAGAAAAAAAGATTGTAAAAAAAATGCTGCAAGAAAGGTACCCACTTCCTCCTCCCAGACCACCCTCACCCCCCAAAAATAAAAATAAAAAAAGAAAGAATGGCATTCCAGAAGCCATAGGATAAGCTAGGGAAGCTTTCCTGGGAGAAGGCTCCAAGCATGGGTGGGGTTTGGAAATGCAGAGGTACAGAGTAAGGGCAAGATGGCTCTGTATGAAAGCGGAGAAGGGTAGATGCACCAGAAGACATGGCAGGGGTTCCAGAACAGTGTGGAGCTGGCCACGGGGCTGCTGGGAGTAAGACATGGCAGTAGGGGATGCAATCAAGACCAGACTCCGAGGACTCCTTAAATGCCACTCATCATCAAATCCAGTTCATCCAGCTCAGAGCTGCCCTTCTTCTCACATTCTCCTCTTCTATTTATCTCCTATTAACTAGGCCTTTGGAGGAAAAGATAAAGCTGTCTGGACTTTTTAAAGGCTTACTTTTTGAAGAAATGGCTGTACTTTTATAGATAAATGATCTTCCCATTTCACTTTTTTTTAAACATAACCTTTTCATGCAAAAATCTCACATTTTCACACTTAAAGAGTGTGTGTCTCTCTTATCAACTCTTGACGGCTCTGGGGTGCAGGAACAACACAAACACCTCCAAACAGATATGTTGGAGCCCTCCCAGCAGAAATTACATGGGACGCCATTGGTTCTACAGCAGACCACAACTGTTTCCCAGAGCCAGAGAGTGTCTGTTCCAGACATTGCTCAAGCAATGGCAGATGAATTGTTGTGAGCAGATGAAGTAACAAACGTGAAGCCTTGGTAGAGAGCTGTATGCAGGAGGCTCAGAGTTAACGTTTAGTATTGCTAGTACTACTTTCCAGAGTCTCCACCCTATTTATTTTGCCCTTTCTGCACTCCCCTGCCATGTCATAGAGACTATCTCACGTCTCTATTTTTAATTTCATTGTATCACTTTAAAACTTTTGTCTTAACAGCTATGTTAACGTAAGTTTGGATTACAACTGATAGGATCTAGATTTATGAATGAATATCCTGGAATTTAAGGTATAGAGGTGAAAACATTTTAATTGTTTTAAAATCAAATTCTGGATTCACAAACTTTCAATATTACCTGAAAAGGAAACTTGGGATACATGGACCCAGGTCTTCAGCACGTTTTTCCTAAGAGGGAGAACAGGAACATCCAAGTTTATCACGAAGTCTAGAAAGTCTAGGATAGCTGTTGATCTGCTCAGTAGCTACCAGCTTAGAAAAAAGACAAGTTTGACAAAATTGTGGAAATATCAATATTTTGAGGAAAATGAACTGCAAGCCTCTTTTATTTGGTTTGATAAGACGCTCTAAAGAAATGGAAGGGAGAAGCTGGTCTGAATAGCATCAACACGACATTTTGGAGTCAGAGAACTGTTTAAAATGAGTAAAAAGGATTCCTGATTGTACCTCGGTGTTTCTTTCTTTCTTTTTTTTTTTTTCTTTGAGTTGGAGCCTCACTCTGTCGCCCAGACTGGAGTGCAGTGGCCGCTCCCGGCCACAGCAGCCTCGACCTGCTGGGTTCCAGCGATCCTTCCGCCTCAGCCTTCCAAGTAGCCGGAATTACAGGCATGCGCTACCACGCCCGGCTGATTTTTTGATTTATTGTAGAGATGAGGTCTCGCTGCCCAGGCGGGTCTTGAACCCGCGGGCTCAGGCAATCCACTCACCTCAGCCTCCCAAAGGCACGGGATTACAGGCTGAGCCACTGAGCCCGGTTCCTCGGTGTTTCTTTACAGCTTGCTAGTAATTGTGTGATCTTAACGATAAGTTACTTATCCTGACTCTCTGTGATTTTTATGCTTAGTTGTATTAATAAAGGATTCTAGTGTGTAGGGAAGAGATACAGTATTTAAATTAAAAAACTCCAGATGCCTGGATATGTCCACAGATAAGACAGAGAGACCACGTGGTGGCAGGGGTTGGTAATTGCAGGCAAGGCACCAGGAATGCTGAGTTGGCGAATGCAACCTAACAGCAAATAATCACATCACTCTCCTTTTCTACAAGTACCAAAGATACCTAACACTCCACTTGTGAACTTAGTATTTTTTTATTCTTAGTGAGGTTATACCTATGGTTGTTTATTGAGAGCACTTAGGAAATGTTAGATTCCTCTAATATAATGTCTTGTGTCTGTTCACTTTGGTGTGTTGTCTTTGGTGTTAAACCAAAGGGCAGGCATTACTTTTGTGTAGCATAGATTCTCATCGGAGAAAGTACTCAGGTGATAACACTAGGATGGTTTTCTAACCTGAAAACTAGTAAGTAGCATGATCAGTCCTGAGGTAGGGAAGCAGCAAGGAGATTTGGGGAAATACTGGCTGTTGTAAGTTTATATGTATGTTAAGAGTTAGCCAATGACCACTTCAGTGTCTTGGGCTGCATGGCTTGTGAAGTCCAGAGTGGTGTGTCTGTAGACTCACAAAAGAAGCCATCACTCTCTCTTTACCAACTTGAAAACATTTCCTGGCTGGGCTCGGTGGCTCAGCCTGTAATCCCAGCACTTTGGGAGGCTGAGGTGAGTGGATTGCTTGAGCCTGAGGATTCAAGAGCAGCCCAGACAACTTGGCGAGACCTCGTCTTTACAATAAATCAAAAATTAGCCAGGCGTGGTAGCATGCGCCTGTAGTTCTGGCTACTTGGAAGGCTTAGGTGGAAGGATCACCGAAGCCCAGCAGGTCGACACTGGGATGGCCATGAGCGTGTCACTGCACTCCAGCCTGGGCGATGGAGTGAGACTCCAACTCAAAAAAAAAAAGAAAGACAAGAAAAAGAAAAAACATTTCCTATGGTTATAGTGCTTATAGCTTCACCTTTCCTTACTCAAGTGAGTTACTCATTAAAGATGTTGCTTTATTGCTAAGATATGCACAAGTAATGTGGAGGGGAGGTTTAGCGGTCCTGAAAGAAGTGTGCAAAGTGAATTTAGCAGTAGGACATGGTGAGTGGAAGTAAAGAAGACAGGAAAAAATCAATTTCATTATCATCCTTCCCAGAAAAACAATTAAAGAATTATATTTTATGTTGTAATAGAGACACATGTTTATGTAATATTCTATTTGTATTCTATTTTCATGATTTATACATTATTGCAAATCTCTTGGGCATGGAGCAATGAAAAGAACACTGGCCTGGGAGTCAGGAAACTTAAATTCTATACCTAAACATGTGCCTAACTTGCTGTATGATCTTGGTCAGATTCCTTTACTCCATGGGCCTTAGATGCTTCATTTGTAAAATGAGATGACTGCATGTGGTTCTGTGATGAGAGGCACCAGTCTTAATTTCTTTTTCATTACCTTTCTAATCGTGTCAGAATTTAGTTTTACTATCAATGGCCCATCAATTAAATCCGAAAATCAATCACTGTGAGGCTAAAACAAAAGATCACCTGGCTGAAGGTTTAACTTCCCCAGCCAGTGTGGTTAAGGCGAATGGAACCTCTCTCTTCTTCTGGGACTCAGCACCCCACTCCCAGCTCTACCCGTCTTCTATGTCTGTGGCAGTTGCCAAAGAAGAGACAGAGGAGCTACCCAGGAATAACAAGATGCAGGCCACCTCCAGACACATCCCTTTCACCACGGCCCAGGAAAAATGCCTGGAGAGAAAGAACACGTCCAGATTAGTCTCCTCTGAACTAGGCTTGGGAGATGAAGGGTCCCCTAAGTTGCACCTGGCCATCTCAGTCTATCTCCCAGGTTATAATGACTAATGATGAGTAGATGCTCTGGCAGAGAAGACTACCTGGAGCCCTGCTTTTTCCTTCCTGAATCATGTGCCAGCCAGGGATAGGGGAGGCATTTATACTACAACCTGATCATTGACCTCTGTCAAGGTGACATGCTCATTGGAATGTGCTGGGTACAACTTCACAAGAATGCCCAAGTAGTATCAATCAGCTAGTGTTTATATGGTGGTAGTCTTTGGACAAAAGCACCAGTACCCTAACACGAGTAAACATTAACTGAACACCTATTACATGTATAATGCACAGTCTCCTGTGAAACAAAGGAACTGTTTCATAGTCCCTGCCACCAAGAAAGCTTCAATCCACATCTCAAGATATGGCAACTTGAATAGGAGTTCAGAGACAAGGAGATGCTCTAAAAAGGAACTTCCCAATAGAACTTTCTGATTAACAGATTCTCTACCTGTGCTGTCCAATATGGTAGCCACTAGCCACATGGAACTGAGCACTTGAAATATGACTAACACAATTGAGGAACTGGATTTTTACAGTGTATTTAAATTTAATTAAATAGCCATATGTAGCTAGTAGCTACCATCTTGGACCATGCAGTACATTCTTGCAGCCTAAAGTGTGGCACTGCAGACCAGCAGCATCACGTCGGCTGGGAGCTTGCTGGAAATACAGAAATTCGGGTTCCACCCCAGACCTACTAAGTCAGAACCGTCATTTTCACAAGAGCATGAGGTCATTTGTTTGCACGTTAAGATTTGAGAAACACTGACCTGGGGTGGTAGTTCCCAGTCTTGACTGCATATTAGAATCACTTGGGGAGATTAAAAAAATCCCAGTGCTGTGACTGTACCCCAGAACAATTAAATCAGAATTGGGAAGGGGGAAACAGAGGTATTAGTGTTTTTTAAGCCCTCTTCCCAGGTGATTCCAATGTGTGCCCAGGATTGAGAACCGTTGCTCTCAGGCTACGCGGCCAGCCGGGGTCACTCAGATGGGTGAGTCCATGTGAGAACCAGCATCTCACTTCTCAGCCTCTAAATTCATTTGTTGGACCCAGCTGGCTGGGAAGCCAAAGGGACTTATTCATCCTCAGTGAGTGTAAGAATTGGCTGGGGCTTCTGTTTGTTTCCAGCATCTAAGTGAGATGTTCATTAGTTTTTGACACAGCACGTCCAAATACCACACCACTGGAGGGTACAGAACCTGCCTGGGTGACTGAAGGCTGGGAAGGGTTGATTCACTTCCTCACTCTGGGACCTGGATAACCCTGGCATCCCAGAGCAGTCCTGATGAAGGGAGCCATTCTTACCACCAAGGGTGGAGGCCACTGATTTTTTTCCAATGCCACTGGTCTTCCTCCTGCAGCTCAGCAAGTGTCCGAGGGGCACTGGGGTCAAAGAGAAGAGGGGGGTTTTCCTGAAGAGCCAGATTCCCCTGTCTTGTTGATCTGAACAGGACTTCAGAGGCCCCAGCCACTTTCTAGTGATGAATGACATTTGCAGAGATGAGTCTTCACCTCTGAGCTAGTGAAGGTTTGGGAAAAGCAGTCTGAAATTACGCTCTGAAGAAAGTGGGTTTCACAAGCAGCAAGGCTGTCCCAAGGGGTGGAGCTGTAGCCCCTGTGTAGGGACTCGATTTGCAGGCTCCTGAGAAATATCATCCCTGACTTAGGTGATCAGAAGTGCAAGTGATTGACTCTAGAAATGGGGTTCCCTAACTCCTTGATCATTAGCTCATTGTCTTGACATGTCTGTAGAATTTTGTAAGCGTTGCCTCACAGCTATTCTCAGGCATTCATTCCGCGCCGACCTTAGAGGACTTAGTCAAGACATGGGTGCCCTCAGGAAGGTTGCAACAGAACAAGCCATGATGCTTTGCCCACCTAGGGAGCAGGAGAGAGAGGGAAGGAGGAGAGAGAGCCAGCACGGTGCCTTCAACCTACAGGGTACTAAGCTTCTCTTGGATATCCTTAGAAAGCTCTGTTAGCCAGCAGGCCCCTGGGCCACAAACCACATCTGAATGAGGCTCTCTCTGTGTTCCCACTAGGTAGGAGTCCAGGTCCCAGGGAGAATCAGGAAAGAGGCAGGGAGAGGATTGTCTCCTTTCTGTCACTGGTAGGTGGAAACAAAGAGAAAGCTAGCCAAATGTTGTTATCTCCTCCAGCTGCCTCAACTCTATTGCCCTCTCTTGTCTCCATGAAGACTCCCTGTCACCCCACCCGCACTATTGTCTGTGCTGTACAATTAGCACTTTGTTAAATGTCCTCTCATTCTTCAGTGGAACTTCATTACAGAGACATAAAAGAACAGGGCCCAGCAGGCTCCTTGGCGGTCAATTGGCCCAACCTTCCTGTCTTAGAGATATGGAAAATGAGGCCTAGGGGGCAATGCTGTGTCCAGCCCTAGTGGAGTCCAGGAGAAAAAGAAAAATCAGTAATATCGATCCTTTATTTAAAATGGTGTTTTGTTCATTATGGGTTTTTACATTGTTTTATTTTTTAAATGTTTCATTAAAGTACTCTATATCTTGATTACTGAGTTTTTTGGTATCCTTTAATGTTAGCACTCTGGACCTGGCAGGGAGGGTAGTGACTTGACTGTGGTTATGCTAGTTTTGATCAGAGGTAGAAGGAGAGCTTGGGTCTTTGAACTTGTCCACTTTCTCTCTCTGTGTCAACTTCAAGTAAAAAGTCCTGTTTCTTCAAATAAGTGAAGAGCTCCAGCAGGCAGGAAGTAACCTTGTGGAATAATAAATAATAATACATTCACATAGTGATTGCCCAGCCAAAGAGACAATTATATTTGAAAATTCAAGACCAGGCGCAGTGACTCAAGCTTGTAATCCCAGCACTTTGGGAGGCCGAGGTGAGAGGATTGCCTGAGCTCAGGGGTTCAAGACCAGCCTGGGCAACTTGGTGAGACCTTGTCTCTACAATATATCAAAAAACTAGCCAGGTATGGTAGCATGCACCTATAGTTCTGACTACTTGGAAGGCTGAGGCGGAAGGATCACCTGAGCCCAGCAGGTTGATACTGGGGTAGTTGTGAGCATGTTACTGCACTTCAGCCTGGGCAACAGAATAAGACTCCGACTCAAAAAAAAAAGAAAAAAAGAAAGAAAATTCAAGAAACTGAAAATGTATTCCCTAAAAAAGGCATTGTTGTTAATAGTATCAAAATATTGATGCTGCAGTAAGATAACAAGAGATCTAGGAACACACACCAACATGTGGACCAGTCCCCCAACCCGGCCTCTCTCACCTGCACTGCTTTGGAAGTGAGGGAGCCCCTTTCATTCCTTCCAAACCCAACCGACCACCTTCCAGAGTCTTCACCACACGTGTGCTTCTTTCACTTACCCAGTGCTCACAGCATAGAGCACAGCCTTAGGTACACAGAGGGCGAAAACTTTTCAACTGAGCACCAGGGATCGCCCTTCTTTTTCTTTGTAATGGCCCCACAACACGGTCTTCTCCATATGGACATACCAGTTGTCTATTGGTGAACTTAAGTTGCTTCTTCTTGTCTTCTCGCCCCTTTCCTTACCTTTTTGGCCCCTTTTTCCTCCAGGGTTCTCCACTGCAGAAGCATGTAATTTCCACGTAGTTTCCTCGGAGGGAATACTTGTTACCAGCATCAGTGCTGCTTGCTACTCACGTCCTATTTCTATAGGGACAACCATGTCCCACTAAGAGGAAAGACTTGAACCGCAAACATTCGGAAATCGCAGTTTGGTGGGGAGATTTTGCCAAGAACTCATTCCCTAAAATTCTCTGTGAATGCGGCTGTAGGAATCCCACAAAGAAGGAGAAAGGGCGGGGTGCAGTGGCTCATGCCTATAATCCCAGCACTTTGGGAGGCCGAGGTGAGAGAACTGCCTGAGCCCAGGGGTTCGAGACCAGGCTAGACAACTTGGTGAGACCTCATCTCTACAATAAAAGAAAAAATTAGCTGGGCATGGTGGCGCATGCCTATAGTTCCAGCTACTTGGAAGGCTGAGGCGGAAGGATTGCCTGAGTCCAGCAGGTCGTGGCTGCAAGTGGCTGTGAGTGTACCACTGCACTGCAGCCTGGGCGACAGAGTGAAATGCTGACCAAAAAAAAGAAGAAAGAGAAAGGCAGAAAGAGAGTGCGGAGAGGCTCCCCGGCTAGTGGGTCGACTTTGCATCTGCTGCCAAGGAAGGAAAATATATGTGGTCTTTCTCCTCTTCTTTTATTGTATAATTCCTGAGTCTTATCTCTTCTCTCTCTTGTCTTAAACAAAAAACATAAATTTAATATTATTATTATTATTTGAGACAGGGTATCACTTTGTCACCCAGGTTGGAATTCGGTGATGCAGTGTTGCCATTATGGCTCACTGAACCCTCAAACTCCTAAGCTCAAGTAATCCTCCTACCTCAGCCTCCCAAGTAGGTAGGATTATAGGCTCATGTCACCATGCTGGACTAATTCTGTAATTTTTTTGTAGAGACAAGTCTTGCTATGTTGCCCAGGCTGATCTTGAACTCCTGGCCTCAAATGGTCCTCCCACTTCAGCCTCCCAAAGTCAGCCTTATTATTATTATTTTGGTAGATAATACATTCACAAAATTCAAAATTTCAGAGATACAAAAGGTAAAGTCTGCTTCCTCTGCCACCCACTTTCCCTCTCCGGAGGGAACCTCTACTACTAGTTCTCAGATGTCCTTCCAGAGCTATTCCAAGCATATACAAGCAACTGTGTGTGAAAATCTTCCCTCACTCCCATCACAAACAGTAGAAATCACCTCTCCTCTCTTGGCACAAATGGTAATATACTCCACATGTTGGTCTTCATGGAGGTTTTTCGTTTTTTTGTATCCTGGAGAAGATTCCACACCCACAGAATTTTAAAGTCCTAATTATTTGAACGGCTACTTAGAATTCCATTGTTATTTAACCAGTCCCTTTCTGGTGGACATTTGGGCTATTTCTAGCCTTTGCTGAGATAATGCTGTAGTAAATATTTGTGTACATGTCATTTTGCATATACACATGCCCATTTGCAGGATAATTTCCTAGTAGTAGAATTGCTTGGTTGATTTAAGAATTGGGCAGACATTGCTAAATTCCCTTCAATACTGCAAGTGCCATTCTCACCAGCAATGTATGAAAATGCATCACCCAACCTCTGCCAACAACCACTGTCATGGTTTACAGAGGAGAAATCTCATAATAGCCACCCCTGGTATAGTGATGGACACTTCTGGTCTTTGCCAGTCTAAAAGGTGAAAAATGGTATCTCGGTGAGGTATTGATTTGCATTTTCTTAGTTTTTATTGGTTTTGTTTCATCTCCTGGGACTTGTGGGTTCATATGCTTTGACCGCCTTTCTATTGTATTATTGGTCTTTTTAAAATCTGTGTCTCACTCTGTCGCCAGGCTGGAGCACAGTGATATTGATACAGAGACCCAGTGATGGCCCTCCATATTGCCACAGCCCCTAGAGAGGGGCATGGCAAGGGTTCAAGTGCTCCTGCACATTCCTGAGCACATTACTGAGAGTCCCCTTGTCTTCTGTGAACTCCCAGTAAGTAGCTTCAGGGGATCCTTGACTTCCCTGCAGACTATGCCCAAAGATGTAAATCTCTATTTATTTCCTTTCTTTGAACTATGTAGTATCAATGTAATCATAAATCTTGTGATTTGCGTAGCTTTTGCAATGCATGATGTCGTAGGCCTTGTAAACTTTCTTTACTCTAAATGTCACTATCTAAATGTAAAACGCAGCTGTAACTTAAGTTCTATACAAGCCTCTGCTGGTCACGTGGCTAATGTATAAGTACTGACAATTCTGGACTATAAAAGTAAACTGTAAACACCTGGATGGTGAGCAGAACCATTTTAGAAAGATCTTGAGTCTGACTCTGCTCCCTGGGTTCAAACTCAGAAATTAGGGTTTAATTTTTACATTTGAATTTTTTTTTTTTTTTTTGGAGTTGGAGTCTCACTCTGTCACCCAGACTGGAGAGCAGTGGCCGCTCCCGTGATCCTTCCACTTCAGCCTTCCAAGTAGCTGGAACTACAGGCACGCGCTACCACGCCCGGCTAATTTTTGATTTATTGTAGAGATGAGGTCTCGCCAAGTTGCCCAGGTGGGTCTCGAACTCGCAGGCTCAGGTAATCCACTCACCTCACCTTCCCAAAGCACGGGATTACAGGCTGAGCCACCGAGCCCGGCTTACATTTGAATTTTTGATCAACATAAAATTAATTTCATTTTAAGGCATGATATTAAATCTGAATGCATTATTTTCCCCCAGATGTATGACCAATTGTTCTGGGACATTTATTGAAAAGTCTATCCTCACCGGCTGAAATGCCATCTTCCCCCTACTCTAAATTCCAGTGTCTGTTTGTGCTACCTCAGTACTTCCTCTGTCCCACTGCCCTGGGGATCTAGGCACCAGCGTCACACTCTCTCTCTCTTTAGGCACCATGTGGACCTGACTGCAGGCCCCTGGGTTTGCAGACGTTTGCAGACTCTGCGGTGGGATGGCAGGGGGAGGGATTTGCTAAAGGGTTGGACACAAAGTTGGAAAGCCTCTAAGCTCTCTCCAAGGAGCCCTTTGCATCTAAAATGGTTTTGCTCCCATATCTCTTCTCAAAAGAAAAACAAAAAGAGAACAAAGAAGTTCCTTTCTTCATTTAAAAGCCTATTTGCCCACCCCCGAAGGAACCCTTCTCCTCTAAAGCTGAGCACTCTGTTGATCCTCTCCTGGGGCGCCTTCCCTGGCGATTTCAGGAGCCCGGGAAAGCCTTGAAGCAGTGGCTTTGATCACCATATTGGACATGCTTCCCTCTGAGGCTCCTGGGCTCCAAGCCCAGTACTTGACAGTCGCCTGTAAATTGAGCTGGTCTTTATCTTAAAGACATTACAAGGGACCCTAAACAAACACATTAACAGCCACTAAGAGACCTAACTGAGGCTGGCCAATAAACAAACCCTGGGAAGAGCTTACACAGAGGGGGTTCCTCTTGGGTGGAGGTGTGGGTGGTGAGGGGTGGGGTGGGAGGTGGCTGAAAACGTTTAGAGGCTCTGCTCTCTCAGCCCGCAGGCTGCTTTCACACACTCTCTCACCTTTCCCCACAATTGCCCAGCGAGGTCACCATGCACTCAATACATACCTATTGCAAATAAAACAAGAAAGTAAACCTTCGAAGGAATAGCTCATAGCTCCAGGCTATCAAAAAGAATGTTTTTGGGGCCGGGGGCAGTGGCTCACGCCTGTAATCCCAGCAATTTGGGAGGCCGAGGTGGGAGGATTGCCTGAGCCCGCGGGTTTGAGACCAGCCTGGGCAACTTGGTGAGACCTCATCTCTACAGTAAATTAAAAAATTAGTCGGTCATGGTGGCGTGTGTCTGTAGTTCCAGCTACTTGGGAGGCTGAGGCGGAAGGATGGCCTGAGAGCCCAGCAGGTCAAGGCTGCGGTGGCCGTGAGTGTGCCACTGCACTCCAGCCTGGGTGACAGAGTGAGACTCTGACAGGGGGGGTGGCGGAGGGGGTATGTTTTCTATTGGAGCTAGAGATTACCCTATATACCAGAGGTTTCCCATTTAAGATCTTTGGATGAGTTCAGAGGTTCCCTGCAGCTGCAATGATTTGCAAAATTTATACATAGGACCATGGGGGGAATTTTTTTCTAAGAGATGAGGAAGGAGAATCCTTGTTCATTAGAGTTCAATTTAAAAAAAGGAAAACTAGATTTCTATGGATAAAATGATGGGATGTCTAGGATTTTCTTCAAAATATTCCAGTTAGAGGGCAGGAAGTGGCTGAGGTGGGTATAGTTACAGATTAAACAAGACTGGTCGTGAGTTGATCATTGTTAAAGACAATGAATGGTGCTTGGGAAGGAAAGTGGGGAGGGAGGGAGGGAGGGGAAAGGAAAGGTGAGGAGAGGAGAGTGGGGCGGATGGGAGAAGCCTTCAGTACAGACTACACTGAAAAGAACCAGACAGTCCACAGAACGCATCTGCCATTCTCATAGTTATAACTGTACAGGGATAGCTGCCCTGTGGTTTCCCCAATTAGTGTTTGAAAGCCTGGAAAATTGGTGGATGCAGAGGCACATCCCCCTCACTCTCTATCCTCAGCATCACCCAGAGAAATGGACCAGAATACCCAAGGCCGTCTTTGCCCCTCTGCACCCTGTCTGCCACACCTCCTGCATCACCACCCCAGACTGCTTGGGGCAGAAAGGCCAGTCATCCAAGGCCATTGCCTCTCCACCCCCACCCCAGGCAGGTGGAGCCCCCATTGCCTGAGTGAGCCGCTGAAGGGGGCTGGGGCTGCACCATTTGGATGTTCTTGGAGTAGAGCATTCACAAATTCCAAGCCCTGCTCCCAAAGCAAACCTCCCCAGCCCAGGTGGCTGCATCTCTCTCCTCCGCTCCACCCCGCTCCCTGGGCCGCCAAGCCAGAGGCTTTGAAAACCAGCTTGTGTTTGAGTTGTGAAAGCACCAATGTTTGCAATGTTTGCACAACAGAGAAGGAGCATATTTTCTCCCTTCCAAATGCAAACTCAAAAGATGCTCCATGGATTTTTCTTCAGACTTTCCACAGGAAACATAAATAAGGAAGAAAAATGACTTTAGGTGCTGAGACCTGAAGTGGAATTTCAACCCTGAAGGAACTGGGTGTAACAAGCGCTCTCTGTCCTTCAGCGAAGTCTTCGAGAGCCTGGGTCCACGTTTCGTTCCCCTGAGCAGCCTTCACAGATGAGGCAAGGGAGGAGCTGGACCAATTCTTAGGCCTGACTCCCAGCCAGGTCTCGGCCCCCAGCCAATGAATGGTCAGTGTTTGGGCTCATCAGCTGTTGAGATTCCCTAGCTAATGTGTTCTCTTTTATCTTTCTCGATTGTGTTAGAGTAGAAGAAACTAGGGCACCACAGAGGCCCAGCCATGCTGCCAGCCAGACGCTGAACTGGAGTGTGAAGTACAGACAGAGCTTCCCAAGGAGCCAGAGGCCTCAGTCTGCTGGCCTGCTCTGCCCTCACAGAGCTTACGCTCTGCAGGCAGACACACCAGAAGAAAGGTCAGAAGGCAGAGTTTAAGCAATGCACATACATGCACTGGTGATCCAGGGTTTTGAATAATCTTAATAGAGAATCAGAGCACCTCTTGTTCACAGGTTACAGCTACCAAATGACTGCTTCCATGCTGGGAGTTTGCAAATTATATATTTACAGACCAGTGGAGTCCTACAGAAGACTCTATATCCAAGAAAGAGGGTTGAAGTCGTGTGGCCAGTTTTAATGGGGCTAATACAACATGCTGATTGAGTTGTTGTGAGCTATGTGTTGAGTGCTCAGACTTCAAGGTCATTGTTTCTGTCTCTTGACATCTGAGAACATTTCTTCTTGAGATGTTCTCCTTTTCCATAACATTCTATCCTTGGAAAGGCCCAGCAAGGCCATTGAGCATCTACCCTTTTAAAAATACTTATTATCAATTCATATAGTCCTTGTGATAAGTCAGCTAAGCAAAGCAAAAGCGACATTGGAAGGTGCTTATGAGAAGTTTATACTTTCAACTAGAACTTAGCTTTGATGTATTAAATTCTGAGAAGCCATTTCCTTTTTGTTGAGGTTTATTTATCCTGTTTATCTGAAGCCAGGGCCAATGATCCAAATGGCTTTCAACGGCTGCACACTTTTCTCAGAATTCATTTAATCAGTCCTGTCGTAGGAAAGTCAGCAGACCTACAGACCACCCTGCTGTGTTCATGAGTGGTGCCAGTTCTGGCAGGGGTGATCTGGAAAGGAGATATTTCCCTGGATGTGTTTCTGAGGGGAGAGGCACTAAGGTTGGCTCTGAGAAGGGATGTAGAGGGAAGGGAAGGTAGCACGCTGATGCTGATGATGGTGAGGAAGAGGAACATAGTAGAAGTTGCCAGGGGCTTTGGAGGCAAACAGATCTGGGCCCAAAGGGCTACTGGGCTCTTCCATTTAATTGTCAGGCAAACTTTCACATGTGAAAGTGGCTCGGTACTAGTACCTACCATACTAAGTGCTTGCAAGAACTAGATAGGAGGAAATGTAGAAAGAGTTTAGTACCATACTGGATGCATAGTCAGCACCTAGCAGATGGAAGGTATTCTCATTGAAAGGACATAATATGGAGTCAATATGCTCAATGAGCAGCCATGTTAACTTTGCTTCGAACTGTCATGTTTCTCTAGCAGTTCACTTTAATTTACCCTCTGATTCACTAGCCAAGGACAGAGCCAGTTTCTCAGAGGTAGCTATTGATAATTGCTTTACAATCCCCTCCCAGCTTAGTTTGTAAACAAGTTAACCTCATCAGCTCTTCCTGACCTTTAAGAGACAGACCCCATCAACATGGCAACTGTCATGTGACTAACCCAACCATCTGCCTGCTGTAACAAGCACTCTCTGTCCTTCAGCGAAGTCTTCGAGAGCCTGGGTCCACGTTTCGTTCCCCTGAGCAGCCTTCACAGATGAGGCAAGGGAGGAGCTGGACCAATTCTTAGGCCTGACTCCCAGCCAGGTCTCAGCCCTCAGCCAATGAATGGTCAGTGTTTGGGCTCATCAGCTGTTGAGATTCCCTGTGCTTACCTGCTCTCCATGATGATGTGGAGCAGACCACCACCCAATCACCCTAACAACCTTCCCCCACCAAAGGAAAAGTTTATAGGGATTCGCTTTTGAGCAGCCAGCCGCCATTGCCTTGCTAAGCTATGTTCCGGCCATGTGCTCTTTGAGCTATGGCCAGGCCATGTTTACTTAAGCTTTGGCCCCCTCTCCTACTTTGGGGAGGTGAATCTCCTCTCTCTGCCCTCTCTCTAATTTATTTTCTAGCCATTGCTTTGTTAAACTCTGGTGTGTCCACTAGGTTCTTCGAGTTATGGCTGTCATGTTTCCTAGCTTTGGCCCCCTCCCTTACCTTGGGGGAGATTAATCTCTCTCTCTTCTCTAATTTCTTTCCAAATAAACTATATTTTCCAATCTAACTTCTGTGCAATTCTTTGCATCTTTCACTGGATCACACAACCCCTCCCTGGCGGGTCTGACCTAACATTTTGGAGGTCCTGCTGGGATATATTGTAACCTAACACTCATTATGGTAAAAAGGAAGATGGTGGAGGATGAAGGGGAGACAGGGAGGGGGGTGTTAGTAGGCAGAGGTCTGACACTGCATACAACAGCCCCTCACCCAGCTCCATCTCTGCGTGCCTGGGACAACACAGCTCTCAGTCCAGACAGAATGCTCAGATGTTTATTAAGAAACCACCCATAAAAGTTATTGGAAACTTTACATTTGCAGCATGGCCTCTGCACACTGCCAAGCTGCATGGCACTCAACAAGGCCTCATTCATATCCCCAGGCGGCTCCTCGGTCTCAAGCCCACCAGGGTTCCCCTGTCCTGGGCCCATGCCTGGCTTCCTTCCCTCCTTTGACTCTGAGTGACTTTCTAACTTGCCTTTTCCAAATGTGAAATCTTTGAATGAGGTCACATGAACTGGCAAGCGAGGGGTAGCTCACAAAGCAATATTTCCTAAGTGCAGGGGTCCCTCGGTTATTTTAGGTGGAACATGGATGAAAGTTTATCATTTGAATAATTTTTTATATAGTACATATATTTTATCTCTCTATCTATTTACTTTGGCTGGGACCAAACCTGTAAAATGTATTTATTTTAATAAGTATTTGGTAAGTATTGGGGGGAAAGGTAGAATATCAATCTCATGATACAGAGTTTTCACTTCAAGTAAACTTGAGTAAAATAAAAGAGAATGAGATGGTTGCCTTAAGGAAATTATAAAATCAGTCATTGTCTAGGTGGTCCTCGGATCTGGGAATGCTGTGCCCATGATCTCAACCCTCACTGAGAGCTGCCTGGATGTTGCAGCCTTATGCATGTGGTTTTGATCCAGGGAGGCCCTGCCCTGGGTTGGCCAGAGAAATGATCTACTCCATATCCAGAGAGCTCAGTGACTTGTCCCAATTTCTTCAGTCATGGCCCTACCTGTCACCTGCCAGTCTGCACCTGACCAGACTTTTTCTCCTAAAACGCTGCTCCCATCATGTCCCAAACTGCTCAAAAGTCCTCTGTTTCTCCCCACTGTCTATGGACAGAGGGCAGCTCCTCAGACCGGAACTCAAGGCCCTTCTCATCCACCTTTCCTTTCCTGTGTGACCCCGGTTGACCTCTCTACCAGGCCCAGTGTGCTCATGGCCAGGACAGCAGGGCTCTTCCCTTTGGTCCCCCCCTCTGCTCAGATACTTCTCTGCTGATGTGAATCATTCACCAGCCTCCAACCTGCTCCTCCTCTTCAGCCTTCTCCCAGGCCTCCCAGCCTCCGCCTCCTTGCAGGTGGGCCAACTGCTATAGCAGAATGCTCAAGGCTTTGAATTCTGATCTTGCACTTCTGCTTACCAGTCGTCTACCATGCTATCAAGTGCCATGCAGCTTAAACCATCTGCCTACCCTCTCTGTTTCTCAGTGGCCTCATCTGTAATTGGAGTGGGGAGCAGGTTTTTTGGGAGAACTAAATGTGTTGATGGTATCAAGCAGCCTTTCAACACATGTTTTCCAGGGAGCAGGAGCTTGATGAGTATTAGTTGATTGATTGTGATGTGCTAGGATGTGTTTTCTCCATATGTTCTCTTGACTGGAGGCCCCACAAGCTTGAAAACTGTTTCCTTCCTGAGTCTAACGGCCCTGTGGAGACTTGAAGCACATCTATTCCTGGGCATCTCACATCCTCCTCTTCTTTGGATGCAGTTAGTTTTGGTCTCCAGTGTCCTGTGAAAAGTTTTTCTTTTTCTGCCAGGTTTGGCTTAGGGGCTGAAGTCTTCTAGGAGTGGGCACGGCTGGTGCAGGCAAATACGCCTTCCCCAGCACAGGTGGGTGAAGGATAGTGCCTGGGGACACACAGGTCATCTGCTCTGAAGCCTACCTGCATGGACACACTAGAGA
Source organism: Carlito syrichta (assembly GCF_000164805.1). NCBI lineage: Eukaryota > Metazoa > Chordata > Mammalia > Primates > Tarsiidae > Carlito > Carlito syrichta. The sequence continues at coordinate 260,236 of NW_007255980.1, read as the reverse complement.
GAAGCCACCAGCACATACTTACCCAACGTCTTCTTGTACCAGGCAGTGGGCTAGGTGCACCCTAGGGTCCAGGCCCTACCCCTGGGATCTGGCTCCTTCAGCCCTCACTCAGGTGGCTACAAAGCTGCCTCCAGAGCCCTTAGGCTTGGGGTGAGTTCTCAGCTACCAGCCTGTGGCCACCCTGGGGCACGCCTGCCCAGAGCAAGCAGGACCCAGTCGCTTGCCTTCCCTCCTCCCAGGCCTCAGCCTTTTCTGAAAGAAATGTTGTGTTCCCGTGGCCCTTCCCCCTTGCCACATCCCCTTCCTCCCACAGCGCCCGGATCCCCCAGGCTGCAGTCCAGCAGTCCCTCTGTGAGCAGACTTTCAGTGACACATGGCTTTGTTAGAAAACTCATTAGCAGAGACTGAAAGGGGAGAGGCAACTCAGAGAGGCATTCCAGGTGTCAGTTAAGAGGGCCGCAGGAGGAAAAGACCATTAAACCATAACTAAGGTCAGCCCCCAGCAGAATGAAAAACAATAAACTGAGACCTGGGAGAGAAGTGGAAAGGTAACTGGGGAGTTGGGGGGGTACCCCCCTCGGCTCAGGCTGGGAAGAGAAGGCCCTGGGTCCTGGACAGACCACCAACTTCTCTTACCTGGTTCTGGGAGTCCCAGAGGCAAGGTCTGACCAGCCTCCATTGTGTAAACTTCCGGGGGATGGGGGCTGGGCCCCAGGCGACTCTGAACCCCACGCTGGGCACACGCTCAGCGCATCACAGGACCTCAGCACACTTGATGAATGAGTGAAGATTTAGGGAAGGAGGCCAGCAACAGCCAGTCTCACAGAGCGCTCCCTTAGGCCAGCACTGCCTATCTACAAGCTCTTAGTACCTCAACGACATAAGTATTATTAGCTCCCTTCTAAAGATAAGGTAGTGAAGATACCAGAAAGTGGTATTCTGGGGCTCCTCAGACTCTGAGAATTCACTAGAACTCTACCTCCTGATACTTGGAACTTCTGAACCAGGGACACATTCCTTCATTCCACAATTAGTCATAAAAAGGCTGAGTGTGTCGGGGCTGAGGCAGTTCACGGAAACTCACTCCTCCTGAAGGGTAATTAGAGTGAATGGCTGGTATCTGGAGTTCCCTGTCCTGCCTTAGGACCAGGGGGGTTGCCCTGCATTGGGGGACAGGCCCTGCTGAGGGAGGTGGAGGACAGTGGCCAGCCTGTGTGCACTCCCAGTGCTGCTCCAGTGAGCTCTGTTTGCCTGCACTGGGCAGGGACCCGCAGGGGCTGTGTATTTTTGTCATGTCCGACAGGAATGCACATGATTTATGGAGGTTTTTTTAAACCTGAGCCTTCCTCATAAAGGAGCTTTGAGAAGACTGCAGTTAACCTAGTTATGAAAGGCCTTCCTTTTTGGGAGCTGTTGGACAAGGTATTGCCAACGGCCCGCCCTCAGGAATGAGGGGCCATGTGTGTTTCTCCCACCCACCTTAGGTCTGGAATGGCCGGAGACCCCAGGAAAACTGCGTGTGGATTTGGGTCTTTTTCCCCTATCCCTTCTCAGACTTCTTGACCTCTATGCCCTCTTTGCTGAAATTTCTACCCCCAAGAAACCTGCCCCAAGGGATCTCTGAGTTCCTGATTCCTGATACACTTGACTTCAAAGGTCCAAGTTTCCCTGGACTGGTCACTTGACCTCATGGAGTCTCAGTTTTCTCATCTGCAAAATGAATGTAAAAGTACCTACCTTGAGGTCTTGTAGTAACAGATTTATTCAATACCTTGACCACCCGTTGGAAAGCTCTCTGAGGACAACTGAATGTTCTATTTATTCTCTCTCTAGCACCTCACAGTGTGCCTGGCACAAGTAAAATGTACTTGCAAGCTGCAAGCAGAGTGCCTGGCATTTGGAAGGCATTTAGAAAATTTGGGTTAAACACCTGTGTTTGAATCTGAATTTACCCTACAGATGCAAAATCCAAGACCCTGGCCCAGATTGGGGGGTGAAGGCCAAATCGTCTCCCCTGGCCTGACTGGGGCCACAGAGGACCTCTGTCAGTCTCTCTCCTGGGCGTCCCTCCCTCAAGCCCAACCCCAGCCTCCAGGCAGCAGCCCCTCAGGGCCCTCCAGGGTGGTGGGCGTCCCTGTGTCGGCACAACCAGGCTGGGCCCCTCTCCAGGGAAGGGGCTGAGGGGTGTGAAGGACTGGTATGTATGACTTTGTTTATTTTCTCTGAAGGATCCAGCCTGAGCCCTGCTATAAAAATAACCTGCCTGGAAACCTCATCTCCGAGGGGCAGAAAGAAGCTTTTGTATCCAGGGAAGTGGCTCTAACGGCCTCGTTGTACCTTTGCCTCAGCCCCACACATCAAGGAGGAGCCAGTGAAGGTGATGAGGGGCCAGGGAAAGTGAGGGGGGGCAGGGAGAATGGAGGAGGGGGTGGGAGGAGCTACTCAGCAGCCCCTCTCCCTGAGCACCTCAGAGGACTCTCACTTGCCTACTTGGTCTAGGAAGATCCCAGGGAGGAACCAAGCAAGAGAAAGAGGGAAAGGCGAAATCAACAAGAGATAAAAACCCAGAGATGCTGGATATTGAGAGAGACAAAGAGGCCAGGATACAGAGGAAGATCAAGCCCCAGAGAGAGGAGGGACACGGGAGTGTGGAAGACTAAAGTCACAGGAGAAAGAAAACCAAGAGATGGAAAAAACAAAACAAAACAAACAACAAAAACAAGAGATGTATACTCAGAGAGAGCGGCTCGAGGGACCAGAAAGAGAGTGTGGCCATTGTTTATAGATGCAGCTACTGATGTGATCCCCACTACTGAGGGAGAAGGCAAGACAGGGCCAGCCTGGCCCAGCTGCCCACTGAGTTCATGCTGCGCTGTATAGCTCAGTTTCTACTCTGGCTCAGGCCATGGCAGAAAAGACAAAGTTCCCCACCACAGCCAGGCCCTGGGCTACCCATAAGATGCAGATCTAACTCAGGCTTCTCAAGGTATTTCTTCTTAGGAGCCAGGCAATGGCAAAGAGTGCATCTGCACTGACCCTGGATTCAGGAGGCCTGGATTCACTTCTCCCACTTTTTAGCTGGGTGGTCTTGGACAAGCCATTCAACGTTTTTTAGCCTCATTCTCTTATCTGAAAATAGTAAATAAAAAACCTCCCTGTCTTTTAGGCAGGGCTGTTGAGCAGATCCATGGAAGGGTATCTGAACAGACTCTCTAAATTGTATGGTGCCAGCAAGACAAGAGGGAATGACCCATTCCTTTGCCTACCTTTCTGTATGCACTGGTAGCTGTCTTAGGATCATAGCTGAGCCATGCTGAGGATGAAAAGACATATCAGGAATGCAAAGCCAAGAGAATTGCAGAGAACAAATGATAGCCCTGATTGAACTATTCCTGAAGCCACAATGAAGTTCAGATTTTCAGTTCTGTTAATTAAGTCCATTTCTGTGTAAGACAATTAAGCTGGCTTTTTTTTTTTTTTTGTAATTTGCAACTGAAAGTATCCAAATTGATGCAGCCTATGAGGGCCAGAGAAGTTAAATAACTTGTCTAAGGTCTAGTAAGACACACAGGAAATGATGGAACTGGGATTCAAATCAAGGCAGTATGAACTCAGAGCCTATGCTCTTACCATAGTATCCACAAAACCAACACTGGGTGCATACTAACCATATATCAACTGTACACATCATTTTTCTTTTTTACATCTTCACGTTTGATTTGCTTCAATTTTGGAGTTAAAATCAATCACACCAGCAATATTTTAAAATATCCAATAGCATTAACATGTTTTTTTCTTGCTATTTATTTATTGTTTCTTTTATTATATTTCTTTTTTTAAAAGCTTTTTTAAATTTTTTTTTTTTTTTTTGAGTTGAGTCTCACTCTGTCGCCCAGACTGGAGTGCAGTGGCCACACGGCCATTGCAGCCTCGAGCTGCTGGGCTCCGGCGATCCTTCCGCCTCAGCCTTCCGAGTAGCCGGAATTACAGGCGCGCGCTACCACGCCCGGCTGTTTTTTGATTTATTGTAGAGATGAGGTCTCGAACCCTCAGGCTCAGGCAATCCACTCACCTCAGCCTCCCAAAGCATGGGATTACAGGCTGAGCCACCGAGCCCTGCTCCTTTTTTAAATTTTAAAGATGTGGGGTACACACAGGATCAGGTACATAAATGTTCATTATGCAGGTACCCTTGTTGATGAGGTGTGCCCCTCCCTCCCCTGGAAGTTTCCCTCAGCTGCCAATCCCACCCCCCCTCCCTTGGCAGTTTCCCACTACTGCCAATCCTCTCTTATAGTATTATGATCATTGTTCAAGGTCCACTTATGAGTGAAAATATATGGTACTCTGTTCTTTGTTTCTGTGATAGGTCACTGAGTGCACATCATTATTTTTCATGTTGTCTTACTGCAACCTTTAGAGGTTATCCCTGTTTTTACGGATGAGGATACTGAGACTTTAATAGTAAGTAACATGCTCATTATCATGTAGCTCCTGGGTAATAGAACATAATTTGAATCTCGGTCCCTATATTCAGAGTCTGTATGAGACCCAGCCTGTTGGGCCATCTCTCTCCTGGATGGGCAGAGGCTGCCCAAGAGTGACCTGGAACAGTCTGCTTCACTTCCTGGGATGGATTTCCAGTTCTATGCAGGTCAGTCCTTTCTCTCCATGGAGACTGCACAAACAGGTGAGCATTAAAGGGAGGCGGGAAACCAACTGTAGTCTCTGCTAGAAAGAACATTCCTATTACTCCAGCAATGAAGTGAGCTGCCTGACAGAGTCTGAGCTCTTGTGGCCAAGACACCAGAGCCCAGGGTTTACAAAGACCACTGGTGACTGCATGAGGCTGATGCTGACCTTAACCAAGGAAAGTCCAATGTCCTATACTCCAGAAGTAGACCCCTCTCTAGGCCTCAGTTTTCCCATCTGTTTAGTGGTTGGAGGAGGACTATGTGAAGGCTGGGGTCTCATCCAGCTTTAACTTTCTAGAATTCTGGAATTCCTGAAGGCAGGACTCTAGGCCCCAGGGTCTGGCCAAGAGACAGAGATGCGGCTGTTCAGTTAGCCTGGTAGAACAGTGGAACTTATTGAGCTCGTGGTTCCCTGAAATAGAAACAGCCGAACAGCACACGCAGAGAAGATAAATTCATCTGTGGATCTGCTGAGAGCACTGAAAAAAAAAATGCAGCACTTGAGGGCTGTCCAGGCGGAGCCAATTTTCAACTCGTAGGCTGAGATGCTGTGCCCAAGCGACAGGAACAGCACACGGGGCTTCATTCAGCCACAGCCAGAGGGGAGACAGTTAACTTGCAGATGACATCCTCACCGGGCAACCTTGCATGCCGGGGACTCCTGAAAACAGCTCCACTTTCTTTGTAGGCCCGGTTGGGTGGTGTTTATAAAGCAAAGGGGGACCTTTTAGAAATCTGACTTGAATTAAACTTCAATCGTTGTTGTTGATGTGACCCAATCATTGTTGTTGATGTATATTTCAGCAATGTAAAGACCACCCTCACATGAGCCCAGAAGTAGAGTGGGAGGCCTTGGGCCTCTTCCCTGAATATCTTTGGGTTGGACTGGAGGCCGGGTAGTGGACAAGATGCCGTCATGAAGCTTCTAGTTGTCACTCTGGGACATTCCTTCTACCCTTTGCTCTAATGATGACTAATGTTGACGCCATGACTATTTTCATGTGCTTCGACATCTGCAATCCCATTTGACCCTCATTACAATCTGCTAAAGTAGCCGGCTAATATTATGTAATAGTCAGATACTCTTATGCCTGTCTTAGGAGAAAATGGAGGTTTAGAGAGAGTAAGCTGTAGGTCCCTCCTTCACAGATGATGGCACTGAGGCTCTGGCCCCAGATTTCTGTGCTCTTTTTCTTTTCTTTTCTTTTCTTTTCTTTTTTGAGTTGGAGTCTCATTCTGTCACCCGGGCTGGAGTGAAGTGGCACGCACGATCACGGCCACCTCAGTGTTGACCTGCTGGACTCAGGCAATCCTTCCGCCTCAGCCTTCCAAGTAGCCAGAACTACAGGTGCGGGCTATCATGTCCAGCTAATTTTTTATTTATTGTGGAGACAAGGTCTTGCTAAATTGCCTGGAATGGTCTCGAACCTGTGGGCTCAGGCAATCTACTTGCCTTGGCCTCCCAAAGTGCTGGGATTACAGATAGAGCCACTGAGCTGGGCCTCTGTGATCTTTTTCTATAGCACACTGCCATTCCTCCACCCCCATTCGGGAGTCCACTAGAGGGCTGACGTTTTCAGCCTGCTGTTCCTCCTGTTTAGGGACAATGCAGAACTTTTGGAGCTGGACTCCAACCTTTAACTAAGTGCCAAGTTCTGAAAAGATTAATGTTCAAAATAAAGCAATTTTTTTAGATTGGAAAATATAGTTTATTTAGAAAGTAAATTAGAGAGAGGAGATAGAAAGAGAGTCAATTCCCCAAGGTAGGGAAGGAGGCCAAAGCTAAGAAACATGGCGGCGGTAGCTCAGAGAGCCATGTAGACACACCAGAATTTAGTAAAGCAATGGTCCCAGAAAAAAGCAAGTCTAATGATAAGTAAGTATGTAAGAGTCCAGGCCAGGCACAACGGCTCACACCTGTAATCCCAGTGCTTTGAGAGGCTGAACCAGTGAGGCCAGGAGTTTGAGACCAGTCTGGGCAACACAGTGAGACCTCATCTCTACAAAAAAAATAAAATAAAATAAGCTGCTTGTGGTGGTGGATACCTATAGGCCCAGCTACTTGGCAGGCCAGGAATTCAAGGCTGCAGTAAGCTATGATTGTGCCATTGGACTCCAGCCTAGGTGATAGAGTGGAACCCTGTGTCTCAAAAAAAAAAAAAATCTTCGACAAAGTTTTAACTGTTTCCATAATGATTACTTTGATGCTTAAAGAAAAGTCAAATATCAGAAATTAAATTGTTAATTTTTTAGAGTGCCCCTGCCTTCCTGGTGCCTTAAGTAGTTTCTAGTCTGCCTTTGGTCCATCCAGCCCTGAGAATGTCCCACCACCACAGGTCCCAAGGCAAGAAGATAGCCTGGGCCTGGGAGAGGTGACTGATTGTGAGTGGAGAGCATGGCACCTGAGAGGAGTGGGGACCAGGCAAGCAGGAGGAGTCACGCCTGTCTGGGAACAGTGGCTGGTTTGCCCTTGCAAAGGTGGCAAGGAAGTGAGACCGCAGAAACGGAGACTTCTACAGAACTGTAAATGATATTCTTTCCAGGCTTGAGAAATGCAGCAGTGACTACTCTCTCTACCCTCAGGAAGGAGATCCCCCCAAATCCAGAAGGGCAAAGGCAAAAAGTGGGTGCAGAACACAGTATTAGGTGTGTCCAACAAGACGACTAGGAAAGGAGTTGGAAAGGCTCTGATTCCCTATGTTGTGGAATAGACTCCACCCCCAAGAACACCCTAGGGCCCGTAGGGCTGGGGACTCCTTCCTGCATCCTTTGTTTCCTTCTAGACACCAGTCTGGGGTGAAGTGGGTTGGAGTTAAGTTCAGGGGGTAAACATCAAGGATCCAACTGGCATATTTTCCAGTCTTCACTGCTCTTTCTGATACCACAGAGGCTGGAAAGGGGCAGTGGGAGGGGATGACAGGAGGAAGAGGATGGGCATGGGGGACAGTGTCAGCAGCAAGTGGATGGGGGAATTCTGAATCCTTGAGTACTCCATAGTAATAATAGAAAAATATTAGCCGGACTTGGTGGCTCAGCTTGTAATCCCAGCACTTTGGGAAGCTGAAGTGAGTGGATTACCTGAGCCCGTGGGTTCGAGACCCGCCTGGGCAACTTGGCGAGACCTCATCTCTACAGCAAATCAAAAATTAGCCGGGCGTGGTAGCGCATGCTTGTAGTTCCAGCTACTTGGAAGGTTGAGGCGGAAGGATTGCTGGAGCCCAGCAGGTCGAGGCTGCGGTGGCCGAGAGTGGCCACTGCACTCCAGTCTGGGTGACAGAGGGAGACTCCAACTCAAAAAGAAAAAAAGATAAATATTAGTAATTAATAATTGCAAATTCATAAAAATTTATAAAACTCTGAAAAGAAATACCAAAATAAACAGCAAATGGGCCTTTCATTGTCTGCCTCCTGTGTTTGACTCTTTAGGGAGTGGCCAGCTGTAGGCCCCCTCTTTGAGTCCTGGCACAGGCCCTCCTGCCCACCCTGCCTCTCTAGCAGTCCAGCCTCTCGTTACTGAGTCACCCACCCTTTGAGAAATCCTATGGCGTGATGGGGGCTGGCTGTTCTCTAGCTGAGAGTGGGAAGGACTGGAGACCCCCTTATGCTGGTGGAGCAGCCCTGGACCCTGGGGACCCAGGGGTGGAGAGCTCCTTGTGGAAGTTAGAGCAGTGAACAAAGAGGCTTTTGAGCCAGGCCTTGGTGAAAGCTTTGGAGAGCCAGTGCCTTCGGCCCAGGCTCCTAGCTGCCCTCACACCCCCAAGGACTGGCTCAGGCACACTGCTGGCTCTGACCTCTTCTCCCCGAAGGGGATCCTCACACAGCTTTGTGCCCCAAATCCTGCAGCACGATGCCCAATACATCTGAAATGTCACCAGAGATGAGTCACCCCCTCCCCCATATCCTCTCATTCCTTCTCTTTCAAGAGTAAGGACTTTGGAGTCAGACAGAGCTGTTTTCAGTGCAGTTTCTACCACTTACTGGTCAAGTGATCCTGAGCAAATGACAACCTCCCCAAGCCTCAGTTGCCTCATATGGAAAATGGAAATAATGATATTTATTCATTTATTTATTTATTTGATTTGGGTCTCACTCTGTCATCCAGGCTGGCGTGCAATGGCACATCATGATTTACTGCAGGCTCAACTTTCCAGGCTCTGGCGAACCTTCTGCCTCAGCCTTTGAGTGGCTGGGACTACAGGGGTGCACCACCACATCTGGCTAATTTTTAAAATTTTTTGTAGAGACAAGGTCTTGCTATGTTGCCTAGGCTGGTCTCAAACTCCTGGGCTCAAGCAATCCTCTTGCCTTGGCCTCCTAAAGTGAAGGGACTACAGGTATGAGCCACAATGCCTGGCTGGAAAAAATGATATTTATTAATGGACTTCACTGGTTGGTTACACAATGCCTGGCACAAAGTAAGCACACACTAGACATCAGTATAATAGTTATTAATTCTAATATTCGTCCAACTTCCATTCTATCTTGCCCCATGACTCCCATTGGGCTTCTTCCAGCAAATGGGTCCATCAGATGAGACAGCATCTGTCTGACCCCAAGCTGAGCTCTTCATGGATGTGATAGGGTTGTGTGGTTTCACAACCTGGGGGTTACAGGAATGGGGATCATGAGGGGAACTCCAGGCGCTAGGGGCAGGGTGAGGTTGACACTGACCTTAAATGACTGAGTAGACTATAATGACCATGTTTGGATGACTTACAAATAATGTGACCCATACGGAGTCTTGGAATATTCAAGAAGTTCTCTGGTTCTTAAGTTCTGAGGTGATTCAAGGGACCTGTGAGAAGCTGGCTAAACTTATGAAACCTCCCTCCAACAAAATGTAGAATTCTACAGGTTTTACATATCATTTGAGTGGGTTTATATGAGGCCCTCAGTCCTCTGAGGCTACTCAAGTCTTCTCTCCTGTCTCACAGCTCAGAGACCGAAGTCCAGAGGAGTTCCATCAATAATTCTCTTTCTTGGCTGGGGTGGTGGTGTGTATCTGTAGTCCTAGCTACCTGGGAGGCTGAGGCAGGAGGATTGCTTGAATCCAGGAGACCAAAGCTGCAGTGAGCTATGATTGTGCCACTGCACTCTAGCCTGGGGGATAGCGTGAGATCCCATTTTATTTAAAAAAAGAAAAGGAAAAAAAAAAGAGTCCTCTTTTTTCCTTTACTGGAAGATAATGTCTTCATGCTGTTCTTTGGCTGAGATTGAATTCACTTCCCCTCCTGGGCACTGGGAAGTTTGGCAAGTGCTACCAAGATGGGCTACCTGGGGTCCTACAGAAGGTTAACTCAGGTGGGTCTAGGGTTGAGTAAAAGGAACTGAGAAAGGCAAAGCCAGAGCCCAAGCTAAGAGCCCAGAGCCACCCTGCACACGGCAGTGAAGGGTTAAAAGAGCTGAGTGTGTGTGTGCGTGTGTGCGTGTGCGTGTGTGTGTGTTTGAGGGCAAGGCTGCCTGTGCAAGGACGCACGTCCCTAGGCTGCGCATGCTGGTGGTGCAGGCCCAGGACTGCAGGCCAGCCTGGGAGAGAGGTGCTGCATGCTCCCAGTATGAATGGGCCTCTGTCTTCAAAGCTGTGTGAGCCTCTGTGTGTGCAGGTCCCATTAACTCACCCTCAGCCACATGTGGAAAGGGGAGGAGAGGCCCAGAGAAACCCAAACCTTCTGATTTTAGACTGAAGTGGAAGACACAGAAGAAGTTACACAACTCCAAACTCATATATAGAACAGTCAGCACACGTGGGTGCATGCACACACGATCCCCACTCCTCTGGTGTCCTGTCTTAACCTTCTCTTCTCAATCCTATTGTCAACCTCCTGTTACCCAACTGGGCATTTGGGGGGTGGGGAGAGCCCTCAGCTGATGTCCTAAAGCAGATTCTAGAAAGCTGACCCTATTCGCTTTGTGGCCATCTAAGGTGGTTTGTACTACGTGCATCTGCCTCATCCTGTGCCTGAGTCTGGGCATGTCCACTCCTTCCCTGCCTCACCTGTAGCTCCCACTCCACACCCTCATACCTCATCCAGCCAACAGGCTTTACCTGCACTGCTGTGTCTGTGATAGACAGGCTTGGCTCAAGTCCTGTCCTGGGCCCCGTGTTCCCACTTCTCCCTTCTGGTGCTCTCTGGGCCTGGGCTCCTGTTGTCCTTGGCTGTGGTTTGTTTAATGGAGTGACTCCTGTCTGGGAGCAACCCAGAGCTCAGGACACAGGGAGACAGTTGTCCAAGCTTGCTATTTTTGCGCCAGAGCAGCCAAACCACAATGATGGGCTCAGTGGCCTGGCTGGGTGCCTTCCTCATTCCTCCAACCACTAGCCTGGCCTCCATTCCCCTGGCTGGTCCTGGTTACCAGTGGCTTTTGGTTCAGGACTTCTGGTTACTCACTGGGAAACTTCCTAGGTTGGAGTCTGGTCCCCTACATGAGAGAGAAGGGAGATCTGGGTACTGAAGAAATAGCCAAGGCTAAGAGAGATACCATGGGGACCAAAGAATAGGCCCACTGAGACCAGTGGCAACACTGTATTCCTCCCTCTATCCTCAGTGCCTAGCTCAGAACAGGTCCTAAAAGAATAAGTGAGTAAATGGTTGGATGGATAGATGGGTAGATGGGTGGATAGATGGAAATGGGTAGATGGATAAATAAATGAAGACTCTCAGATTCATGTAGACATTTTGATAAAAAGCTAACATGACTCCTTAGCCCAAATATGGAAGAAGAGACCTAGCTCTAGAAGATGCACCCATCCCATGCCTGAATCTGAAGGAAATCTCTCAATGCAAGTCCTTTATGGTGTGTCTTCGAGACTCCTTGGAGATCTGGGGTTGGGTAAAACTGGCTTTTCCTCCAATTTCATGTCTACTTCTCAGGTTTCTTTCTGCAGAAGTGGTTTTGCCCACCAGAAAAGGTGCTTTGCAGCTGGGCAAAGCAGCAATGAGCCAGGCAGGTGGGAAGAGATGCAGCTCAGGCTGCCTGGGAAGCCAGGTGCCATGGAACTAAACCCTGGGATAAGAGATTTGAGGCTGGGTTAGAGCAAAATGTTACGGGCTTGGACCAGAAATTGGAGAGCTTCCAGCACCTAACACAGGGGCCTGGCATCTAGTAGACACTCATTAAGTATTGATTGATTGAATGAACGATTGAATAAATGAATACAACATTTCTATGTTCTCTTCTGTATGGCAGACACTCCAAAATCCTTTTCTAGGGAGTAGGGAGTAGACAGGACCTTCAAGAACTCTGGCCTGCTAGGGAGCTTCCTCTGGGGGTATAATGAATCAGGGTCAGTAGCCCTGCTGAAGGAGAAGGGGACAGTGTGTACACCATTCCCCCAAGCACTTCTCCCACCCCACTGCCAGTGGTCCCCCTTCCTCCCCCTTCCTCTTTCCTCAGCCCTACCACCAGTCACCATGGTGTCAATCTAGAAGCTGGGGACACAGGGAGGGATCAACACAAAGCTACCCCGTGTGTGCATGAGTGTGTGTCTGTGTGTGACAGGCTGAGTGCTGGGAAAAAATCTCCTTACTCTATTGGCTAGGCGCGGGGGCGGGGTTGGTGGGGGGGGGGGAATGGCCAAAGAGAAGCAGCCTCATGCCATCAAGGCCAGAGCTGTGGAACTTGGTCCTATGTTCCCTCCTCCAGCCAGACCCAAAAGATCTCGGATGCTGAGTCTTCAGGGAGATGCTTAGAGCGCCCCAGGGGCCTTCTCTGCTGGGGTTTGATCTCTGTTGCCATTTGTTTTGGGAGAGTCCAAGTGGGCACCTTCCCTCTGATTTAGATCTAGAAAGTCAGGGTTGTGAGGCCTAAAGAGGCTAGCCTTTCTTTCAGTGTGAGTTGAGCCCATTTTCTGAGCAGACGCAGGAGAGCTGTTGGCTCAGGGCAGGCAAGGAAAGGCTTCATGAGCCAAGGGAAAACAATTAGGAGTAATTACCATCAAGAGAGGCCTCCAGTGAGGGGTGAGGGTGGGAAAGGCCATCTGTGTAAGAGGAAGATGAAAGTGGCTGGCTGATTTTGGGGAAGAAATAGGAGAGAGAGGGTGGGAGGAAGGGTCGAGCGAGACTGTGTGCTGTCTTTTTTCTCCAGGAAGAGGGGCAGGACCCCTCCCCCCTCAGCCTCCAGCTGAACTAAGTTCCGCCTCTGCAGGGCCGAGGGGCTCCGTGAATGGGGGTGGGAGGTGGAGGAGAGGGAGGGCACAGGGCTCTGCATTCCTGAGATTCTCAAACCAGTAGGAATGGCAGAGGAAACTCCACACCAAGGAGACGAGCGTGAGACACAGTGCATGAGACACAGACGAGGTGAAAAGATAAAATGGAGCACTAGAAATGTCTCCAAATTCCTACAAGTGTAGGATCCAGCTCATGCCCAGAAGGCTACCCATCTGCGCACACGATTCCTGAGATCCTCTGTGTGGATAAGCCAGATCTGCTGGGCGTCTCTCCCTACCTCACCACCCTCAACCCCTGGGCTTCCCCATTCTGGATTAGGACCAGAGACCTTGAGGGGAGAGTTTTGCTAATGTGGGCAGCCAGGCGCTGAGGATGGATGTGGAAAGCGGAAAGCAAAAGGAAAGATGGGGAAAGGGCTGTAGTGGGAGGGCTGTTGAGAATTCCTTGTTCTCTCCCGTCTGGAGGAGCCAAAGGCAGAGAGACCCTGCCACTCTCCTTGACCCCCAAACTAAGGTGAAAAGACCAATAAAGACCTTGATCCCCACTTGTGAGAGAGAGAGGGAGGATGACCCCCTTTGTGGACCCCACTGAAAGTTGTCTTCTTTGGCTTCACTCAGGTAGAATCCCCAGGAAGTCTAGGCTGGGCGCTCTCCTTGTCAAGGTGAAACGGTGTTGGCCATGTGGAAGCAGTAGATCCTAGCGCTTTTAAGGGTTTTGGAGTCATATGCCCTTGGCTTGAAGTCTCTGTTTCTGTCACTGACAATCTGTGAGCCTTTGTTGTTCATTCTCTGTGCGCCTTGTTTTCTCATCTGAGAAATGGGGGTAATAATAGTGCCTACATCATAGACTTGTGAGGATTAAATAAAGTCATGCGTGTAAAATGTTTGGCATATACGTCTGGGGTCAGCACCTCAATAAATGTTTACTGTTATGATTAACACTATTTAAAGAAGACTGCTCTAACTACTAAGTGGACAATGAACTTGAAGCCAGAGACCCTGAGGTAGAAAGCACTATAAACCAGACACAAGGAAGTGAGAAAGAATAGGATGGAGCCTACTGGGATGCAAGTGAAGCACAGCTCAAAGATGCTAAATAATGGCCTGGTACAGTGGCTTAAGCACTTTGGGAGGTTGAGGTGAGAGGATTGCCTGAGCCCACGGGTTCAAAAACAGCCTGGGCAACTTCGTGAGAGCTCATCTCTACAATAAATCAAAAAATTAGCTGGGTATGGTAGTGCACATAGTTCCGGCTACTTGGAAGGCTGAGGCAGAAGGCTCACTAAGCCCAGCAGGTTGACGCTGGGGTGGCCGTGTGCCACTGCACTTCAGCCTGGGCAACAGAGTGAGTCTCCCACTCAAAAAAAAAAAAAAAAGATGCTAAATAATAATACTAACTAACTTATTCCTTCTATTTCTCTCTTTCAACTGTTTCAGGCACCTGGAATAATAAACAGAATAAACATTTTAGTGAGAGATGGATAAAACAAGTTAGCAAATACAGGTTGAGCATCCTAAATCTGAAATCCGAAATGCTCCAAAATCTGAAATTTTGATGCTCATAGGAAATGCTCACTGGAATATTTCAGGTTTCAGATTAGGGATACTCAAATTCCATTAAAAAAATCGGAAACACTTCTAGTCCCAAGCACTTCAGATACAAGATACTCAATCTGTGAATACAGTCAGATGCTGCTAAGTACACCACGTGGGAAAATGAAGACAAGGGAATTCGGAGTGTGAGAATTGGGATGTGGGATGACATTCCACCAGAGCCCAGAGGAGGCAGTGAGTAGAAGAGCCCTGAAGTGAAAGCAAGCTTGGCTTCTTAGACAAACGCCACGAGGCCAGTGTGGCCAAATGAGCAGGGGAGAGTGGTGGGAGGTGCTGCTGAGGAAGTGGTGAGTTGGCTGTGCAGAGCCTTATGGGTCATTGTAGGCATAGGGGATTGGCTGGTGACGGGCTAAACGTAAACAGAGCACTGGTAGGCAAGGAAGTAAAACATTTCTCCTGGGGTTCAAGGAATATGCACCTACCCTCTTCTGACCAGGCCAGGCACCCAGAGAGTGGTTGAAGATGGTGCTTGGAGTCAGGCTGACTCTGACTCCAAGTCCCTACACTGTGAGAGTTTTTTCTGTCTGAGAGATGCAGACCCAGGCACCTATCTTTAACCACATTCAGGACTCAGGAAAAAGGTGGCTTTAAGGTTTTCCTCCTCACTCCAACCTTTTTTAAATGGCTGAAAAATCTTAACCATGCCTTAAAAACACATTAGAAGCTGGGCTCGGTGGCTCAGCCTGTAATCCCACGCCTTTGGGAGGCTGAGGTGAGT
>NW_007255980.1:237138-244986 GCF_000164805.1 Carlito syrichta | reverse complement strand
CAGGTCGAGGCTGCGGTGGCTGGGAGCGGCCACTGCACTCCAGTCTGGGCGACAGAGTGAGACTCCAACTCAAAAAAACCCACACATTAGAACTGGAGAACATCCTGGGGACCACAAGGGGGTCTCCTAACCCAACGTAGAGAGGACTGTTTCTCCAAAGCAGTAGATTTTGTAGGAAGTTGGTGCTTTCTTATGTTTCACACTCGTGCAAGTGGGCTTTACAGGCAGAGCAGTGGAAAGCACTTCTTCGAGATTATACTGTGAGGAGAAAAGAGCAGGGAGACAAGGGCTGCAGTTAGCAGTGTGAGTTGAAGTCCTGACTGGCGTGTTTGGCCTCAGGAGGGTTCTCTGGCAGGCTCCACAGACAGGTTTGGTTTTTAAAAGTGCCAGAGAGCCACAAATTTGCATGTTATTTGCGTTCCAGGCTTCACTTCCAGGTATGTGGGATGAAATAAATGAATGAACAGTATTCAGACTCCTGAGTAAGGGGTGGACTCAGAAATCCAGACCATATTGAGGACCCAATCACTGGTCCAGCTTGGATCAGGAGACAGAGACACAGAGACAGAACAAACAGTTACAGAGACAGGGAGACAGTCAGAGAGACAAACACCATCAAGTCCTTCACCAGGGAGTTTCCAGTCAAAGCAAGGAAGCAAAACTCAGAGTTTATTTTAAATAAATCAACTTTTAAAAAACTAAGGAGAGTCACACAGACAGATGAAGGTGACATTTCCCTGCTTTATCTCCAACTCTGCTCCTCCAACCTCTACTTCTAGTTTTGTTCTGAACAGTACGCCTGAGTCTGCCTTCTTCACAAATTACATTGCTTGATGTCTGCTTAGTCTCCCAAATTTGCAAACTGTAAGATCTACTCAGACTATAAGACCCTGAGGATAGGGTTAATAGGCTAGATCCTGAGAATAAGGTGGCTTTTATTTCCTTGGTCAATCTCTTTACTCTACCCTTCAGGGGCTTCAAGCCCAATACTCAAAGACATGCTTATAAAACACTTAGCATAAGGGGCTCCTTAGAAGAGACCCAGAGTTTCAGTCTATGAGGCACACAAAATATCACTGGAAATAAAGAGTGGAGAAAGCTGTATTTAACAGACAGATGTGTGGTTAGATGTGTGGGATAAGGACTGACAGCCCACCGAAGAGCACCCTGAACTGCTGAGGAAAAGTGTTCTTGTTACAGGCAGAATGGGGCATTAGGTTTGAGGTCAGATGAACTATTTGGGACCATGAAGGAAGTTGCAGGCTGCCATGTGCAATCCTTCTTCCTTCTACTTCTGCAGTGCTGTCTCTCTAAATACATGTTTGATACCCCTACCTCATCCCTGGCAGGACAGAAACAGCTTGCACCCTGGTTTGGAAAAAAAGCACCAAATCATTCACCTGCCCCCAGTGGCTACATGTCTCAGTCCATTCCTGACGCAAAAGGCGGGTTACAATACAAATAGCATGAGGAGTTATATTATTTTCTGGCTGTAAGGGTTGTAGATGTCCAGATATGAATCTTAAGATGTGATCAGGGAATGCTTCAAAGAGATGAGATTTGGACACGCATGCTCAGTAGGTATTTGTGAAAGGAACAAAAGTACAGTAAACTGAATGAGAGTGCAATCCTTCCCAGCTCTTTCTGTCCTTAGCACTGGTGTTCTGTGGACAGGGCAACCTCCAGGATTCAAGAAACTGATGGCTACTCCTCAGTTTAGGATGGAGAAAAGGCTGCAGCTAAGGTCTGTTACATTTGGATGACTCTGATACAGGCCCTATCTCGAAAACCAAGCCAGTGTTAATACCGGCCTTAAACGGTAACACTGAACCTCTGCCTTGACTGGTTTCTATGCCCTGCAGCATTATGGCCCTTAATAGCTTTCCAGAATCCTAGAGTTTGACAAGACCCTTGATATCTAGTCTGACCATTCACAAAACCAGAGAGACAGCTGTACTAACATTTCCTCAGGGTTCACCTTCTAGCTTGAAGTCTCCTGCATTCTCTTTTCTCTCCCACAGAGAATGCATGTGTAAGTTCTCCTTTATTTGAATGTGCGACCAGCATGACCCATTAGCCATATTTCCTTCTCTACCTCCAAAGATGGGAATGGTAGTTATATGCTCTTAATAGCTAGATGTTAGGATTCAGCAGAGGTGAAGTAAGACCCTAGACTACAAGGAAGGGTGCTGGGCTGAGTCTTATTTGTCCCTTCCCAAGTTTTAGGATGAGTCTCAAGCTGTGGATACATTTGCTCCTGGGCAGGAAAATATGGCACCTTTCCCAAGAGTTTAGCATGTAGCCTGTTTGAACCAACAATGGGGCCTAATAACCTAACACCTCCTGTTCTGCCTCTCTCTGGTATGTGAACTCCCAGGGTGGAAGTATCATGTTCCACCTCATGTTGGCCCATCCAGGTGCAACAAAGAAAAAGACAAGGCCCAGGTGTCAGTTGTTTCTCTTACTCTGACAAGACATATTTAAAGCTGGAAGGATGACACAGAGGGACCAGAGGCTAAAACATGAAAAAACTGGGACTCTTAAATGAACCACTCCTATCTATCCTCTAGAGTCTTTTATGGGCTACATAAAACTAGGTGGTAAAAGAAAGGCGATGGGACGGGATGGGATGGGATTGGTGGAAGCATCTGGGCACTGTTTCTATCCCAGGACCACTGCATTGGGGCTAACATTGATGGGTGGGGGTAGGGGCTAGAGAAGCTGATACCACAGAGAAGAATGAGGCATCTCATACACAATTTACAGTCTCCAGGCAGGATAAGGGAAAAGTACTCCTAAATTCAGCCCTGAACAGGACTCTTAGAAGCAACAGCAGAGCCCATGTAACAGCTGGGATACAATCAGTCTCTATGTATTAGATCATGTGTTCTCCAATGGGCAGGAATGGTCTGTGATGTTCTTTGCACAGGGCCCAGGAAGAGTGCTGGGACTGTGGTTTCTGTTGACTCTGTATCTGACACCTAGGGTTTATCATCCCTCAGGTATTCCTTTTTAAGAGGATGTAGGTAAATGAGCACTGAATACAGGAAAAAGGAGAAGATAGAAAAGGAAAGCAATAGGCTTATTCAGTTTGGAGTAGCCTAGATATTGGTAACATGCCCTTGGGCCATGAAATGCAGAAACATCTTTTTCTTTCAATCCTGGTCATCAAAGCCCACCTTAAATGAAGGAGAAAAGCTACAAGATACAAGTTCTGCTCCTGTTGGTTAGCTCTCAGGAAATAATGGTCCACTATATAAGTCAGTTATCTGGTTCCCTTTGAGCCTGGACCCATGTCTCAGGTTGGCCCACTCCTATCAGGTTTAGGGTGACAAGGTGGTCTCAGGATCACTAACTTCTAACTTGTGCAAAACTGTATTGGTTAGAAAGGGGCCCAAGTTCAGACAGGCTCAGCAATTCCTTATGTATTTTTCAAAGTGCTTTTGTTGCATGTTTCATTTTCTGCTATACATGGCAATAAATATTTGTTGCTTTGGTCTGTACAGAAAGTCTGTGAGGAAGTAAGACAAGATGTTATCTAAATGGACAAACAATAAATACAGAGAACAGCCTTGTTCTGAGTTCCCCAGACAATAATGAAACAACCTGAAAAACTCAGGTCTTCTGTTTTAGTCCAAATCGACACCATATTGCCACCTTTTGAAGTTGTCATTTAAATACAGCAAATACCAAGAATCAGAAATATTCCAGGAGTCCTGCAATAAGCCTGCATGCTATAGCTTTCTAAAAGAGAATGTGAAAGTCCCCAGCAACTCATATATAGAAAGCTATTTATTTCCTACAGAAAACATCAAAAAATAAAAAAAATAAAAAAAGAGAAAAGAAAAAGAGACACAGAGAGAAAGAAAATAAACACACAAAAGGTGGTCTTTCCCAAAAGGCAGGCAGTTATGAAAAAGGTAGGAAATCTAGTTGCTGGAGTGGAAACAGTAACATTCAGTTAACAATGGAATATTTAAAAAAAATAGTTTTCTTTTCAAATTGTAACTTGTGGTAAAACATAGAAAAATGTACTAAACAAGCTTGGTATAAAACAGAATAAAATTTTCAAATAAGCCCAGGGAAAAAGCACAATGCTGGAAAGAATGCGGTACAAGGGGAGAGGAGAAAAGATTTCATACAAAACTACCTATTACGATACAGAAAAAAGTATAAAATGTTCCTATTTTGGAACTTAAGTACAAAATGACACTGGCATTGGATCATTTCACTATTTAAGCCTGAGGAGCTCTCAGAGGGTGGGGGAGATGCTAAAGGAACAAAAGGAATAGCAGTTTTAAAATCTCAAGTTGATCAGTCCAAACTCCACCCGTTTTTCAGTTGAAAATCTCACCTCCCTCTGTAACCTCTACCCCTAAGCCAAGGTTCATCCAGGCCTCAGAATATTCCCTTAGGAAGTCCACAAACACCCTACACATAGGGGCTGGGATCTCTGTGTGCTGGAATTTGGAAAATGGAAATAAATCTACAGGCTCAATGGTGAACACATTCAGTCTTTTTTTTAAAAAGCATATCCCTGTGAATTTATATATCTGTGTGTGTATGTATATATACACATATATATATACACACACACATACACATATATGTATATGTATATATATATATACATATATATATATATATATATATATATATATATGAAATTCTCTGTGGTTAGAAATATATTTAAACTAACTAGCCACAGACCAAACTAGACCTGCATTCATCCAACACTGGAATTTTATGCTAAAGACTAAGGTCCTTCTTCTTGGTCAGTAGGCAACAGTTAAAGTGGTGCTTGTTGCTCCACTGGACCGCTCCCTGGGTGGGTCATCCCCATATCATGTGTTGTTAGCACATGCAAACACCTGCTTTTAAGAAAAGGACTGCTTGGAACTTTGAGGTCTGTCCAGGGCTCATGTGCTGTGCCTCAGGATGGAATGAAGCTATAAGATAAAATAGCCTTGTATAGAAGCAGATGGGTGACATATAGGGACATATAAATAGGAAAAGTCCTGGAGGAGGGGGCTTATGCGTGCGCCCCAAAGTCCAGTTTACAGTCACATTCCTGACAACACATCTTGAAAATCATGTATGCGTATGTGCACGTATATGCTGGTGGTTTTTACCCCAAGTGTTTTGCCCATGCCCTTTCCTACTTCTTAGTAAGGCCTAACCACAAGAGTTCATATGAAACCAAGATTCTTTCCAAGCTTTCTCAGTTCCCTAGTTAGGGACCGAGTGAGGCTGGAGCCCTTTGAAAACAAGATGGCAGAACTGAAGAAGTGAAAAGCAGTCTCTCTCTTCAGCTTAGGGATGACCCTCACCCCTTTCACAGCACCAAAGTTTCTTTGCAAAAATAGTATCTGAGATACAAAAGGAAAGGCAGATGTGCTTGTGAATGCATCTCGCCAGGGCCTGGTCCAGGATCAAGGCTGTTTATAAGAACAGAGGGCTGGGAGCAGCTGTTTCCAAGGTCTCCGGCTTGTAGACAACAAAGAGCTGGTCTGCCAAAAGGTCAATGTCTGCTGAGACAGTCTTCACAAGAGCTTTCGGTGGAGGATCTCCCAGACCATCCGCTTCCGAAAGTATGGCATGTGTTGCTGTAGGAACACACAAAGGCACCCTTAATTTTCATTTATTTTATTTTGACCCAATAATACTCCTTTCCCTATTCTCCTTTTCTTTTCAAGGCTTTCCACTAACAGTCTCAGTTGTGTTTCAAATTGTTTGGTTTTTCAAACTGTTCATTCTTCATTGTATGTAGTTTTTTTTCTTTCCATTGCTTTTTCTACCATTACTTATATTGCTTTTTCATTGCTGTAGCCTTATGCATTTTATTGGGCAGATCCAGGAGTCCCCAAACTATGCCTGAATGTCTCCAAGAATTTTGAGAACAGTGTCTAGTAAGTCCTCTATGTTATATTGAACTTAAAAGGATATGAGATTGAGGCCTGAAAATAAAAAACTAACTTTTTAGGGGAAGAGATAAAGAACTTCAAGAGTCGGCTCAGGCCGGGCTTGGTGGCTCAGCCTGTAATCCCATGCTTTGGGAGGCCGAGGTGAGTGAACTGCCTAAGCCCGCGGGTTCGAGACCCACCTGGGCAACTTGGTGAGACCTCATCTCTACAATAAATCAAAAAAATTAGCCAGGTGTGGTAGCACATGGCTGTATTTCCAGCTACTCGGAAGGCTGAGGCGGAAGGATTGCCAGAGCCCAGCAGGTCGAGGCTGCGGTGGCTGGGAATGGCCACTGCACTCCAGTCTGGGTGACTGAGTGAGACTCCAACTCAAAAAATAAAAATGAAAAAATAAAGAGTCGGCTCAGGCTGATGTAGACAAAGGGTGATGGTGGAAAAATCTGGTAAAGTCACTGATTCAAACATAAGTAAAGAGTTAAGTAGATAACATCAGAATAAGACATAATCTCTAGTCTCAATCCACTTTAGTGTCTGAAGGACCATATATCCAGAAATGATTAATCACACACTACGAGAAAACTGATCAGCTCCAACTAGAGAGGCGGCAGGGGAGCAGGCAGTATAACAAATCACATTAGGAAATCGAGGTGTGGCATGCTCCAAAACCTGACTGCTAACTAAATGCAAGAAAAATGAAGCAAGTTTGCTCTCACTTTTCTGTTTATTATAGAATTTGAGTAGGTAGGGGAGATGGGCACACAATGTTCTGCTCTTTACCAGTATTCCTTTACTAATATGTGCTGTATGGTAATCTGGGATGTGGCCTATTACTTTCTTTTGTGATGTGGCCCAGGCAATAACCACCAGTGTTTTGAGTCACAGGCGGAAGCATGCTAGAGGTCAAGGCAGAGGCCCCTAAGAAGAGCAAGTAGAGAGAAAAACATCTCTAGGGCAACTTAGCAACAAGGTGGTCCTAGAGCGCTTTCCTGAAGGCTCAGCTCACCTGTGTGAAGTTGATTGGTCTGTCTTTGGTAATACAGTCAGCATATTTGCAGGCAAACATCCCACAGTCACTTCCATTCATCTGCTGTGGAATTTCCTGAAAGACCACCATCACCAACAACAAAAGGTGATGACATCTTTCCAAGTTTCTTTCCTTCTTAGATTAAAAAATAAGAACCAAAGTATATAGATTTTACAGATTTTCCTTAATTAACAGATAACTCTGATACCTCACTCAGGACAAAAGAGCCTCAAAGAAAAAATATAGTATTTCAGTCAGGTTTGCTGCATGCTTCATATGAATTTCACCAGAGAATACTTCAGACTTCCATGGCACAATAAAGGTATAAAAGCTGGTCCCTCCCCCAGGGGCCAAATAATTAGCAAATGTTTCCCACAGAAGTGAAAAGTTCAGTAAAATATCTGGGCATTTAGAAAACCCTAGTTCTATATAAGGAACACATTACCAGTTTTCCCATTAACAGCTCAATCTATCTTCTCTGAAGAACCAAACAAGCTGAAGTCAGACCAGACACTAAGAAAGAAGGCCCTTAGGAATCAAGCAGTAAAATCCTTTCCTTCCCAAATACCCTACTCTTAGCATTTCTATCTCATCAAGACTAAATGTACCTGGCTTTTCTTGCTGAAGAGCTGCCAGCCATTGGTGTCGAACTCTTTCCTTTTCTTGTCAATGCTTTCTTGCTTTAGGTATTGCCTAAATGTATTGGGAGAGAAACAGATGAGGTGTGAACACTGATAACAGCTGCTACTCTAACAATGAGGCTAACAATCTTTAGGAGGACAACTGCTCTTCTGAGGAAAACAGTATGGGGGGGTGCACGTGCGCACATGCGCGCGCACACGCGCACACACACACGCACACACACACACACACACACACACAAAGGAATTTACTTATTAA
>NW_007255980.1:215622-237118 GCF_000164805.1 Carlito syrichta | reverse complement strand
TGGGAGGCCGAGGTGAGTGAATTGCCTGAGCCTGCAGGTTCGAGACCCGCCTGGGCAACTCGGCGAGACCTCATCTCTACAAAAAATCAAAAAAAAACCCAACTAGCCGGGCATGTAGTGTGCGCCTGCAGTTCCAGCTACTTGGAAGGCTGAGGCGGAAGGATCACCAGAGCCCAGCAGGGTGAGGCTGTGGTGGCTGGGGGCATGCCATTGCACTCCAGTCTGGGCAACAGAGTGAGACTCCAACACAAAAAAATAAAAAATTGTGTATGTACTCTTATATGTTTAAACTCCAGTCACTTTTAAAGTATCCTCTGATGCAACACACCTACTGAGACACATTTCCCACTGTTCAAAAGTTTTTGAATTCACAGATTTTTTTTTTTGAAGTTGGAGTCTCACTCTGTTGCCCAGGCTGGAGTGCAGTGGCACGCTGCTCATGGCCACCGCAGCCTCGATCTGCTGGGCTCAGGTGATTCTTCTGCCTCAGCCTTCCAAGTAGCTGGAACTACAGGCATGCGCCACCACGCCCAGCTAGTTTTTAAATTTATTGTAGAAATGAGGTCATGCCAATTTGCCCAGGCTGGTCTCAAACTCGTGGGCTCAGGCAATCCTCTTATCTCTGCCTCCCAAAGTACTGGGATTACAGGCGTGAGCCACCATACCTGGCTGAACTCGTTGAATTTGATGCCTTTTAGTGCTTCTGCCATTTTTTTTGTTTCACCTTTTCCACACTGGCAAAACGTTTTCCTTTGTGGACTTTTTTCATCAGGGAAACAAAAAAATGTAGCTTGGGGTAACAGCAGATGAATAAGAAGGTGGGGCATGGGGGTCGTGCTGTCTTTGGTCAAAAACTGCTGAACACTCAGTGTGGTGTGGGCAGGTGTGTTCGTAAATCATCCATTATGAAATGGGCAAACGTATTGAAAGAATCACTGAAGCCGAATGCAGCCTCTCACAGCAATGTTAGCTTGTACACTGATGTGATGAGTTTCTAAAACACTTACCTAGCAGGGCAAGTCTGTACTACAAGAGGCTCGCCCTGCAAAAAATAATTTCACTTTTTTTTGTGTACCCCTCATATAATGCTGGGCAGGGAATACTTAGACTGTCACTAAGTTTCCTCCGGAGCTGAGCTTGCCTCTTTCGTCTTTCACAATTAGTACCCACTCTGTCAGCCCAGGAGGAATATGACTTCTACCTTTGATAGTTAAGCTCCTTCTACCTACCATTCCTCCTGAGGAACAATTTTTTATTCTTTCCCTTAGTTTATATGGTCCTTTAGAACTCAATCTAATACGTGAAAAATGTTTCTCTAGCAATATCAAAGTATTTATTTACTATTGTTAGGCTTGGTTTTCCTGTGTGAAAATTCAATCCAATTTAACAATTTATTGAGTGCCTATCTTTTATAGAGCGCTTTTAAAAAGTGCAATCTGTTTACTATTCTGGAACCTAGCTATCAGAGTGGTACAGTGAGGAATAGGTGTTTTGGAAATGTAAATAGATGGGGTATAAAGAGATCTGCATTCTGGTTCCCAGTTGAGCTGCTAACTAGAAGGACCCAGGCAAATCAAAGTCACCTCTGCAGGCCTTGGTTTCTTCATCTGAAAAATTAGAAGGTTGGATTAAATGCTTTTTTTTTTTTTTAGATTAAATGATTTCTAAGTAGTGTTGATATCTTTCATCTGTACTCGTTTTATATTTCAGTGCATTAGGACAGTAATTGCTCCCATTAAGGCATATTTTTGGTATTATCATATTATGTTTAAACTTAACTAACTTGGAAGTAAAATAGTCATTCTTACTTAATATAAACATTTTATTAATCATTCCATTGAAGGTATCAAACAATTGAGTTTAATTGTTAGAAAAACACAACACATACCCAACACCAAATTCTCTGTCCTCAACTCCCTACTTACAAGAGGATCCTGCAGGCTTCATTGTTTATCCCACCCATAGAGTCATAATAGGTAATATTCTTCTTTCTAAAGTCCACAACCTGAGAATAAGAAAAAAAAATCTGTGTGTTTATAAAGTGAAAAATATTGGTTTCTCAGCTTATCCCTTTCCTGGTCCTTGGAACCTTTTGCTAGACTTCCTGTGAAATCATAACAAGTTTGATTGATACTTAATATTAACATATTAAGCATTTTGTTATGCTTAATCTGCAGAGGAAAGAATAATAAGGGGTTATTTACATAAAACCATAAGGGGGGCTGATCAACTGGTGGCCCCATTACTGCCCTTTAACCTTTTTCTAATGTTCAGGTTCTCCCTATGAAGTTGGGCAACAGTGAAGAAACAACATGTTCTTCAGAGGAAGTAAGCTGAGTATATCAAAATCACTTCCACACAGTTTTAGAAAAGATCCTGAGTTTTGTTTCTTTACCTCAATAATTTTCTTTTGGCTTTATGCTTTTCAAATGTAATTCACAACAGACCATGAGATAAGTTTTAGACTTTTATTAACATATTAAGGAAATGCATCCATGCTCTCAGGGTCATAAAAAATATTACATTACCAAGTATGCAAGACAAGTCATGATAAGGCTGAAAATAACATTAACAGAGTCTGAGCTGGCAGCATTATTAAGAAGTCACTTTTTCTTCCTACGCCTTACTTTGAGGTTGCCTGGACACCTTACAACTCCCTTTTAGATATTTCCAGAAAGGGAAATTTCACAGCTTTCTTCAAAATCTAAGTATCTCCCACTCTTAATAGGAAGTTCATTGATCTATCTGATTTTTCATCAACCTACTACTAAACACTCTTCTTTCCTTCAATAATCAAGTGAAGATGTAAAGATGTAGAACTACTACTGACTGCCCTCTGTGTGTTCTATAATTATACAGATTTATTTAATCAAAACCACAAGAGGTACTCACAGCTAGACACCAGTGTACTCCCAGGTGAATGGGCACCAAAAGAATGTCAACAGAAAATACATCTACTTTCTTTGTCCAACGTTTCACTGCCTGATAACCAGCCGTTTTTAACTTAGTGAAGAAAAAGGTATTAAATGCATGCACACTTGGCAATCCTTTCTCTTTACTTCGCTCCATCAGCATGTTCATATAGAAATTGATGATCTGTGAGAAGAAATAATATATATTAGAATACACTCAGACCTTTCAAAATAGCTGCAGCTGCTGTATTGAATAGCATGTTATTGTTTCCTAATCACTTAAGACTTTAACACTCAACCATCTCTTTTTAAAAAGTCCTAATTCAAATTCTGACTAGAAAGGAGAGGGTCGAGGTGGTTATAAACAGTGAAAAGAGAAAAATCTGGTATATATATTAGCGGGTTGGGCATTCAAATGGGCAGATGCTGGCCAGACTTGTAGAAGACTGAGGGTTAGGTCAAAAGACTGGAGGAGGAGAAAGGGGTATTAGGTGAGGCTTACAGAAAAGGAAAAGGAGGAGTGCAAGTAGTTTAATGAGGCACATTAGAAGTTAATCTATCAGGAATGTGTATGCAATTTAAACAGACTTGAGCTTAAAGTCTAGAGTTAATCAAGCTAAGATCAAGAGTTAAATCTTATATGTCACCTGGTTTTACAAAAAGATAGAAAACTCTGCACTATGGTTAAAGACTACCTTTTTAGCCTCATAAGTCATCTTGCAGAGGGAAATTCTTTAGGTCTCAAGTAGAGCTAAGTGACAGGACACATCATCAACTGTACTGGAAAAACACTTGTAAACTGAGAGTAGCTCAGCAACGTCACCTTTGTATAGGCAGACATGGATGATGTATACAAACCTACCTTATATATAAGACCTAAAAGTAGTCACAAACATGAAAAGTAAAGTTATTCCCTAGAATCTATGTGGTTAGCTTTCACATCTTTGCTGATTCCACACACTCCTGGGTGAAGGAAATTAAAATGCCCGAGAGGGGAGACATGTGATGCTTTCTGTTAATGAAACAATGTCTACTCTAATAGTGGCTATGTTGTCTATGGTTCCATTAGGTCCAGGACTTCTTGCTACTAAAACTTGAAAGTTATTGTGCCGGAAGTTACTGCATACTTACTTTTTGTGGCCAGCTGAGGCCAGGCCAGTGTCTGTCAACTGCAAGGAATGAATGGGCTAACTGATCCACAGTTTGGAAATATGACTAAAAAAACAGGCACATTTTTCAGAATGCTTTTTGGGGAATGGGAAAATGCCCCCATTCTTTGACAAATATTTACACACCAGAATGCCAGAGCAGTGAGCTACTGCCCAACAGTAGGCAACTGGATAGGCAGCAGGGAACACTGCCAGGAACACACCGGAGCATGGTCTAGACCAGAGAAAGGGCCTATAGATGAAAATGCCTAGGTAGCTGCAGAGAAACCGCACTCACCATGAGGCAGAGTTCTGAGGTAGGGGGACGCTGGGTCTGAAGAAAGACACTGTTCTGCCTGCAGCTCTGATGCTAAGCAAGAGGCCCAGCAGGCCCAGAGGACTTAGACTGTAACTAATTATCTGCCTAGTGTGATGCCCAACAGATAATTGGAGCTCAGTTGCTTAAATAGTGATAATGAATTTAAATGACAGTAATGACACTATTAGAATCGCATATTTCTCAAATCTAGGTTTTCAGTCTAACTCTGCCCTGCGGGATGCCTCTAGGTTTGTGAAGGCAGCTACGAATGCAGTAGAATCTGCCCAGAAAACACAGATTTCTCGGCTGTAAACTATGTTCTCTAGTGAGAGAAAATCAGCATGAAGGAAGTGATTGATTCCTCTGGCATTCTACATAATGTTACACAATGTCAGCCATGTTCTAAGACTAAACCCGTCAATCCAAGGGATAAAGTGAATAGGCAGATGGCCTGCCAGTTACTATAAGCCAAACCTTCCAGAGGGGCAAATAGCCTATATATCATAATGGGCAATAAGGACTAAAGAGGGAGGTGAAAGGAATCTGGCAGATAAGGACAAAGCAGCACAGGGAAGCCATGGAGATGGATCTCCCCTAAGTGTCTAACAAAAGGTATTACCTCTGAAATCATTAGAGTGAAGTAAAAAAAAAAAAAAAAAAAAAAAACCATGACATAAGCAAGTATCATATTATATACGACTATTCTATTTTTTAGGAGGAAAGGGTTCCAGAAACTAGAGTAAGGTTCCAGAAACTAGAGAAGCTTAGCTGGACTTAGTCTGAGTTTTGTTATTTTCACCTTGAGAGGGTTCACTAAAATGCTGAAGACCAACACAGCTGAACAGAAACAGAGTCAGCAATCAGACACCACGGCATCTGCTCCTTTAGAACCCCCTCTTCCACTGCTTCCTCCCACCAGGGCTTCTCCACAGAGAGGGAAATGGCCTCTTCCAAAGTTAACTAGTTCACCAGCCCTAAAGAGTGATCTGGGTTCTTTTTCATTTCCCCTGTAACCCAGTAGGAGGGGGTTTGGTGTCCTCAATGTGTAATCTGACATCTGAGGCAGAATTTAGATCCAAGTCTCTTTCCTCAGGTTTTTCAGCAATTACTCCATTCAAATGAGGAAAACGGCCATAGTTCAGCCAAGACACAATCATACCAAAAAAATAAGCTAGCAGTTAGAGAACAAAAAGAATCCTACATGTCATCTCACAGAGGAGGGCTGAAGATGAAGGAAAAAGAAATGAGAGACGGGATCACAGTGTTCGAGATGAAAGAGAAGCAGCGATGGTCACAGCATTTGCTTGTATTTTGTGAAGACAAGGGTCCCCCGCCCCACTCCATAACTGGCAAGAGTCCTGTCTGCACACAGGATACACTTAGCTCCAGTAGATGCTAAATTCCCTCTGAAATAGGAGGCTTAAAGTAGGTCTGTCCTGTGCATACTGTTTGTCTTGCCAACATACCACCATTTGAGGACTACTGCCAGTGTTATTCTACCTGTCGCCCTGTTTGCTCTCTGTGGCTCTTGGTGCCTAAGGAGCTGCCCTTCCTGCTGCCTTCACAGCCTTGGCCATAAGCGTCTGCTTGTCTATGCAGTCCTGTTTTAGGGATGGGAGGGTTGTTTATAGTGTCTTGTTCCTTTGTGATTTTATTTGAAGAGCTGCCAGGTTGAAGCTGAAAAAAGCTGCTCTTTCAAAGAAAAGCCTACGATATTTTCAAAGTAAGGATTCAATCCTTTTCCTGTATGTTACCACAATGACATAACTGATCATTGCTATCTGTATCTTCCTTCTTACCCAGTAACCCAGCCAAACTATTGTTTTCTCATGCTTTTAGAAGTAAAGCATTTCACCAAATGGTAAAATCTTGATTTTTTTTTTTTGAGTCAGAATCTCACTCTGTAACTCAGGTTGGAGTGCAGTGGCATGTTGCTTACGGCCACTGCAGCCTCTACCTGCTGGGTTCAGGTGCTCCTTCCACTTCAGCCTTCCAAGTAGCTGGAACTACAGGCACATGCCACCATGCCTGGCTAATTTTTTTTTTGAGTTGGAGTCTTACTCCGTCACCCAGACTGGAGTGCAGTGGCATGCTCACTGCCACCCTAGTGTCGACCTGCTGGGCTCCAACAATCCTTCAGCCTCAGCCTTCCAAGTAGCTGGAATTACTGGTACGTGCTACCATGCCCAGCTAATTTTTTTTTTTTTTTTTTTTGACTTATTGTAGAGACGAGGTCTCGCCAAGTTGCCCGGGCTGGTCTTGAACTCACAGGCTCAGGCAATCCACTCGCCTCGGTCTCTCAAATGCTGGGATTACAGGTTGAGCCACCAAGTCCGGCGTCAGCTAATTTTTTGACTTATTATAGAGATGAGGTCTTGCCAAGTTGTCCAGGCTGTGCTCGAACTCGTAAGCTCAGGCAATTTTTTTACCTCGGCCTCCCAAAGTGCTAGGATTATAGGCGTGAGCCACTGCACCCGGCAAAATCTTGATTTTTAACTATTCCTATGTTTATACTTTGAACTCTTCTAATTGGCTTGAGAAATAAAAATTTTCTAAAAGTCCTGGGCATGACAATGTTCCTGAGCAGAGACTAAGATAACTTTTAGGGGGGAAAAAGCCATTTCCCCCATTTTACCTTTCTAGTTTCTCACTTTGCCTGTCTCATTCTGATTTTTAAATAAACTTATCCTTGTCAACCACAAAGCCCAAAAGACTAACCAAGCAGCAGAACTTGAATATTATGGTCTGAAGGTCACTCATGCATAGGATCTGGTCTAATATTATAGAAAGCAGGAAGGCAGGCTTCTCTCACTGTGCACATGCACATAGGATGTTTCTCACATCCAAATACAAGGAACAAATTATTAGAATTACTATTGTGGTTTTTGAGAAAGACAGGCAAGCAACACGTTTGTGGAGTCATTTGTGGAGAATAATTACTATTCTCCATGTGAATCTGCATAAATCCCTGGCTTATCAGGGCTAGTTCTATTAAGAAACACTTCAAAGAGGTAAACTATAATAATATGGAAGCCAATGAATCATGTTAGAAAAACTAAAACTTAAATCTAATCATTTTATTCCACACATAAGAGTGGATAGCATGTGGCAGATCCATCATATTCACTTAACTATTTCATATCATCTGTTTTTTTTCCTTCTTATGCAATCAACTTATATTCCCTAAACAACAACAACAACTATCCCCAATGCTGGGTTTGTCTAATTGAACTTAGTGTTTTGCATGCTGTTTCCTCTCTTTACTGAACATCACTCAAATGTAACTATTCCTTGGCAACAATTATTAAGCTATGGCCACTACTAATTTCCCATTTCCATCAAAGATAATGTGTTCTCATGTTCTCACTCATAAGTGGACCATGAACAACTACCATAATACTATAAGAAAAAGATTGACAGTAGCTGGAAACTGTGGTGGGGAGGGGAGGTGGGGAGGTGGGAATGACAGTAGTTGAAATCTGACTGGGGGGGCCCACACCTCATCAACAGGGGTACCTACACAGTGAATGTTTGTATAACCAACCCTGAACTGTACCCCACAATTTGAAAAATAAAAAAAATTTTTTTTTTTGAGTTGGAGTCTCACTCTGTTGCCCAGACTGGAGTGCAGTGGCTGCTCCCGGCCACCGCAGCCTTGACCTGTGGGGTTCCAGCGATCCTTCCGCCTCAGCCTTCCAAGTAGCGGGAACTACAGGCACGCGCTACCACGCCCAGCTAATTTTTTGATTTATTGTTGAGATGAGGTCTCTCCAAGTTGCCCAGGCGGGTCTCGAACCCCCGGGCTCAGGCAATCCACTCACCTCAGCCTCCCAAAGTGTGGGATTACAGGCTGAGCCACCAAGCCCAGCTGAAAATTAAAAAAATTTTTAAAAAAAGATAATATGTTCTGAAAGTTAAAATGCTAGTCAAAAAGGGGGCATGTGCCCTGGTTCCAAATCCTGATTCTACAATAAAAATCAGGTGACCTTGGTACGTCCCTGTAATGTCTTATTTTTTATTTTCCCATTACCAATCAAGTACGAATACTTTCTCTATACACCAGGCTATTGTGATGCTGAAAGACATCTCTTTCCCCTCAGAGATGAGGCTTACAAAGTAGGTAGTCTGCTTAGCGGGCTGTGGCTTCAGTGCAGCTATAGTCTGCTATGTAGACTATCTTAATTTCTCGTTTAACATCCTTCTGTCCCCCATATCTACTATGAGATTTTTCCTCATAGCCTTTCGCTAGCCGGTGAAGTTAAATACAGTATTTGTCTATGGTCATACCACCTTGGAAGCTAAGCAGGGTTGGGCCTGGTTAGTACTCAGATGGGAGAAATACAGTAATCTAAGAGTCCAATACTTTTCCAGTTGGAAACAACTGGTAATAACTAATATAGGTTTGCAGAATAGAACTGCCACAAAAAAGATACATGTCTGCTTGCTATTTTTCCAATTCATCCATGTAAATTGGTGGTAAGGAATAAGAAGGAGAATAGGGCCCTGGAGAGAAAACAGACAGGAAATGCTGCAGTTATCCTGCTTCTGTAGGATAGGGCATTTGGAACTGAGTAGAAAAGTGTTTCTGGTGTACACTTGGATGCACAGGATCCATATACCTGTTCTAGTCTCCTATATCCTTACTGATTTTCTGTCTACTTATTCTATCAATTATTGAAAGGCACTTAAATCTCCAACAGTAATTATAGATTTGCCTATTTTTATTTTCAGTTCTTTCAATTTGTTTCACATATTTTGAAGTTCTGTTAATAGGTGTGTACATATTTAGGTTGGTAAGACTTCTTGATGAACTGATCCCCTTATCATTATCTTTATCACTGGTAATATTCCTTGTTCTGGAATCTACTTTGTGTAATATTAATAATAGTTGCATTATCTTTGTTTTGATTAGTGTCTGCAAGGAGTATGTCTGCAAGAAGTATTTTTTTTTTGTTTTTGGTCCTTTTACTTTTATAAACCTCTCTATCTTTAAATTTAAAATGGTTTCTTGTAGACAGTTTTTTTATTACCTAATCTGACAATCTCTGCCTTTCAATTGGATGTTTAACCTATACTGTCCGGTATGGTAGCCACTAGCCAAATGTGACTTCTGAGCACTTAAAATTGACTAACTCAATTAGTGTGCTGTAAAATGCACACCACATTTCAAAGAGAAGGTAAAATTTCTCATTAATAATGTTTTAATTTTGATTATATGGCAAAATGACATATTTTGGCTATCTTGGGCTAAATAAAAAATATAATTACAATTAATTTCATCTGTTTCTTTTTACTTTTTTAATGTGACTACTAGACAATTTAAAATATGTGGCTCACGTTATATTTCTATTTGACAGTGCTGGTCTAGCTAATTTACATTTAATATTGATATGACTGGATTTAAATCTACCATCTTGCTCTTTTTTTCTACTTATCTGTTCTTTATACCTTTTTTCTTCTTTTCTTACCTCTTTTGGGTTTTTTTAAAGTTCTATTTTATCTCCATTATTGGCTTATTAAATATATCTTGCAGGCTGAAGTGAGTGGATTGCCTGAGCCCGCGGGTTCGAGACCCACCTGGGCAGTGAGACCTCATCTTTACAATAAATAAAAAAATCAACCGGGCGTGGTAGCGCATGCCTGTAATTCCGACTACTTGGAAGGCTGAGGCGGAAGGATCGCTGGAGCCCAGCAGGCGAGGCTGCAGTGGCCAGGAGTGGCCACTGCACTCCAGTCTGGGTGACAGAGTGAGACTCCAACTCAAAAAAAAAAAAAAAAAAAAAAAAATATATATATATATATATATATATATATATATATATATATATCTTGCTTTTGTTTTTTTAGTGGCTGCTCTAGAATTTACAATATGTCTTTCGCTTATAACAGTCTAACTTCACATAAAATTACACCACTGCACATAGAGTGTAAGAATCTTACAATAGTATATACTTCCATTTTGGTCCCTTCTTTGTATCAATTATCATATGTTCTACTTCTCTATGTTATAAATCTCACAGCATGCCATTTTAGTTTTGTCTTAGTCAATTGTCTTTTAGAGATATTAAAAAATGAGAGCATTTCCACTGCTCTTCATTGCTTTGTGTAGACTGACATTTCCATCTAATAGTTTTCTTCTGCCTGAAAAACATGTTGTAATATTTCTTATATTACAGGTCTGCCAGTCATGAATTCTATCAGCATTTGTTGTCTACAAAAGTACAGTCTCACTTTTTGAAAGATTTATTTACTTGGTATAGAGTTAAGACTGACAAACTTTTTTCTTCTTCAGTATTTTAAAGATGTAGTTACACTGTCTTCTGGCCTACATGGTTTCTGACAGAGTGATGCTATGATTCTTATCTTTGTTCCTCTGTATACAATGTGTCTTTTTCCTTCTGGTTGCACTTACTACTTTTCCCTTTATTACTGGTTTTCAGCAATTTGGTTATTATACATTTAAATGTAGTGTTTCTTTTACTTGTGGTATGATGAATTTCCTGAGCTCACCAGTTTACAGTTTTCAAATTTGGAAAATTTTTCACTATTATTTTTTTGAACACTTTTTCTGACACCTCTGATGTCTCTACTGGGAGGGACTCTAATAACATGCTTAGATTGTTTGATAATGCCCCACAACTCACTGATGCCCTTGTCATCTTTCTTCAACCTATTTCCTGTGTCTCATTTTAGGTAGTTTCTACTGCTGTATCTTCAAGTTCACACATTTTTTTCTTCAGAGGTGTCTAATCCACTATCGATACAATCTTATGCATTTTATTATTTCAGCTACCACATTTTTTATCTCTAGAAGTTCAATTTGGGTATTTAAAAAATATCTTCCATTTCTCTTCCTGTCATGTCTACTTCTTTCTATATTCCTAAATATATGGGGATATATTTATAATACCTGTTATGATATCTTTGTCACTAATTCTATCACTTTGGTCATTTTGGTTGTTTCTAGTGACTGGCTTTCTTCCTTATCAGTAGTTGTTTTTTCATAAGTTGTATTATCTTAAGTTGTTTGCCTGGTAATTTTTTATTGAATGCTGGATATTGTGAATTTTATGTTGTTAGGCTTTGTTGTTGGTGGGATTTGTTGTATTTGTTTAAATATTGTTAGACTTCTTTCTGGGATATAATTAAGTTGCTTGGATCAATTTCAAGCCTTTGAGACTTGTTTTTAAGCTTTGTTAAGGTAGGTCCAGATCAGCCTTTATCCTAGTGTCAGTTTGGCCCCACTCCTGAGGCAATACCCATCTGAGGATTCTATTCAATGCCCTGTGATTTAGAAGGCTTTTCTACTTTAAGTGGTTAGAACATATGTGGCTCTAAGATGGTATGAATTCCTTCTTTCCGGTGATTCTTTCCCTAGTCTCTGGTAACTTCTCACACATGCACAGATAAATACTCACCCAAAAGCTTGAAGGAAATCCCTCTGCATCGGCTCTGACAGCCCCTCTCCCACAATACAATACCCCACCCCGGTAAACTGGAGGAATTATAGAATGCATCCCTTTTATTTTCCTTCTCTCAAGGATCTCTGTCTCATAACTGCCTATTATCAAATGTGTGAAAATTGCCATTTCATATGTTCTGTCTAGTATTCTAGTTAAGTTGAAAGAATAGATCTTGTCCCTTTAACTCTATCACGACCAGAAAAAAAAATCAGTTCTATTTACTTGTATACCTACATCATTTCCATATATTTCTAAATTTATTTGATGCCTTATAAAAAACACTCCTTAGTCCCTTAAAAAAGTAAAATCACTTTGCCAAAAAGAGAAACACAAAAGCCCAAAGCAGTCTTCTCAGAAACATTAACCTAGAATCTTTAAAGTGGAAGGAATTCCAGAAGTCATCAAATTCAATCTTTGGGAGTTAATACATAATTTCTAGTATTGACACCCACATGAAAATATTTCCTTCTATTTCTTTACTGTGACTTTCAATCTACTTTTGCAACTAATTCCTCCTTGTTTTAACCCTGTCCTCTCTTCCCTTAGATATTTCTATTAATAACTAATCTCCTGATCCAGTATAGAAATCCCCATCTACAATGCCAATTTTTTCAATCTTCCTGTCTCCTTTTGAATTCTTTATAAGTAATAAGCTTCCACATTCCATTTTTGAAAAGTTTCATTGTCTTATATTGCGATCAAATGTCAATCCCATCAATCATTAGTCCTTTGAAGTTATACAAATTTAACCACATTAACCTACATATAAATCCATTCATTAAAAAAACTAAAAGCCTATGGTATGAATAAGCGCTGTAGTCTACTTTTCTTTTAGGAAAGACATCAGGGAAAGAGTAGCCTAATGGCTTTCTGTACATATCCCAAATACAGGATTTTGGGGATTTATCTGTGTTATAAACTAAATCTCATTCCTTTCACATCCTAGCTCTTACATTCTTTGTCTATAAAATGGTAAGAATAATGTATCAGTCACCTTGTTTTGGAGAAAGTTGTAATACATCCTATAGAACTGACAGAAAACACAAAAAGAAGAGAAATGGTTATTAATGAAAATATCTATTTGAAGGAAGGATAACAAGATTGAAGAGGGGACAAATTACTTGCAAAATTAAACTGATAGACCAAAATTGAGAAATAGAATTCAGTATTTTCAAATTAATACTTAAGGATACCTACTAATACTCCATCAAAATGTTAGCTTCTCATGGGTAATAACTTTGAAAGTCTGAAAACTGTGGTACTTTGAAAACAGTGTTTTTAAACATAGTTATCATCATCATTATGGACATGTGAATTGGCACCTGCTTTCAAGGTTAACATTATTCTGAACTCAGAAGAAAAGCATTCCCTCTAAAAAAGTTATGGGTAAGTGTAGTAGGAATAAAGTAGACAAGGAATCTTGCCTTTTCATCTCCTCTAAAATAATGTAATTTCCATTAACTTCGCTTGCTAAAAATCCAGCCCCCAATAGGCCCAGGGAATGGAAAATATGTCCTTATGAATGCTGTCTCTGTAAGGGATCTCACTGAGGTAACTGACACAGTAAACAGCAAGAACACAGCTCATCTCCTACTCATTGCTGCCCTCTAGAAGGTTTTGCATAATTTATAACAAATATGCTATGATCTCTTTAGAATAACTGACCACTCCCCTCCAGCAGTGACAGGAAAAAAATGGCAAAAGACCACAAATCAGAAATGACTTATCAGTGGATGCTTTTAATGATCCTTTATTTTCCTGTTGATTTGGTGAGCAATTTTTTCCCCCTATAATTTGGTCCAGTGTTCTAATATCTGAGCTGAAAGAAGAGAGGTTTCCTCTAAAGAAAGACAGTAACAAACCATGCTTTCCTTACTATTCTTGGTTACAGTTATTATTCAGGGAGCGATAAGCTTCTGTAATTTTTATCTTACAAACTGGTCAATGGCAAAGAAAATGGGGCTAGTCCAACTGACTACAGAAAGTCAATAACCCGGGTATGATACATGGCTCCTAAGTTCTATACGCCTGATCCTAAGTCAGGATCCAATTTAAGATTCTGAGGCAATATGATGTAGTAGGTAAGACCCAATGTTTGAATATGAATCTTGGTTTTGCTATTTTACTAGCTATATACTCTTGCAAGCTTTTTAACCTTTCTATGCCTTGTTTCATTATCTGTATAATGGAGATGATAAAACTACAGTATTTACCTCCAAGGATATGATGACTACTACATAAATAGAATACATAAAACCATTTAAGAATCATGCCTAACATGAGGGAAATGCTCAACAGATGTAGCCAATATTATTATTTGGAAGGTCCTAAGCAAACAAAACAGGATATGGGTATCTAGAATGTTTCACTGCTTACTATACTGAGAATCTAAAAATCCTCCACAGCTGTGAAGTTGAGTACACCCAGATCAGGTAGGGATGCTCCTAGCAGGCCTAGGAAAGTAGACACTTAGGAAAAGACAGCACATCCAGTTTTCTTCTTTTGCTGTGAAAATATCCTTCTGCAACAAAACAATTACCTACAGGTTTAGGAATGGGATAGATCAGTTTAAAGACTGTACTGTAATTAATATACTTAAAAATAATTGGAATTGGGAGGTGAGAACCCTAACATTTTCCCCTAATACATCAAATATCTAATAATAACACAAGTTTAAAAAATATCATATATAAATGGAGGCTATTTTAGAAAGCATACCATTCATAATGAAAGTCAGTGGTCCCCAACCTTTTTGACATCAGGAACCGGTTCTCTGGAAGACAATTTTTCTATGGGGCAGGGGGCAGGGAAGGCAGAGGGGAATGGTTTTGGGATGATTCAGGCACATAACATTTATTGTGCACTTTGTTTCTATTATCATTACATTGTAATATATAATGAAATAATTATACAACTCACCATTAAAAAAAAGAGGTGCGGACAGAAACAGTAAATAAAATAATACTGGGCGATGTGTGGACTACAATAAGTGCTGTATTCTGACTTAAAACCTGCCATCAGACGCAGTTGTGCAACTAAATTACATCGACTCACTTGCCTCTCGCTGACAGGGTTTTAACATGAGTCTGCAAGCAATTGATTTATTATGGTCTCTGTGCAGTCAAGCCTCACTGCTAATGTTAATCTATATTTGCAGCCGCTTCTCAGCGCTAACATTACTGCCTCAGTTCCACTTCAGATCGTCAGCCATTAGATTCTCCTAAGGAGCACGCAACTTAGATCCCTTGCACGCACAGTTCACAATAGGGTTTCAGCTCCTATGGGAATCTAATGCCACTGCTTATCTGACAGGAGGCAGAGCTTAGGCAGCAATGTGAGCAACGGGGAGTGGCTGAAAATACAGATGAAGCTTTGCTCACTTGCTTGCTGCTCTTGCTGTGTGGACCAGTTCCTAACAGGTACCAGTCTATGGCCCAGGGGTTGGGGCCCCCTGATTAAGTGATCTAAACAAGTAGAGGTAGAAAGGGAGGTAGAATTAAATTCCCATATAGAAATTCTGAAGTATTCCTTCATGCTACAACATGGTCAGTTACTAAATATTTGCTCAGAAGATGTGAACTGCATAGCAGGAGCCTTAAAGAGCATGAGAATACTAGTAAGTGAATATCCTCTTTGTCAGTTGTCTAAATCTTCAATACAAGAAAAGGTAAATTCAGTGGTTCTGAGACTTTGTTGTAAAGTACATAAAAATCACCTGAGATGTTTGTTAAAAATGAGTAATCCACCACCCTCCCTCATATTTAGTCAGGAGAATGAAGAGGCCTATGTAAAGTGATACTAATGCAGTTCATCCAAGGGTCACACTTTGAGAAATAGTGAGACGCTTTAACTTCCGCTTCATGTTCACTTACTATTTGTATATAAAAATAAGTGCAAGATTACCTCATCGTTGAGCCAATTCAGATGATTTAGAGTTTGAATATCTTTGCGTGTAATGGTCAAGCGGAATGCTTCACTAAGAACCTCATCCTGGTTCCCATTACGAAATACATTCTTTATTTCTTTCTCCATCTCCTAGGGAACCAAAAGGTGTCAGAGATCAAACATACATGGCTTCAGACAAACTAAATTTCTCACTAACCCTATATAATTCTCAGACTATATTACTAATCAATTGCTTATCAATTTACTATTAATATTTCAGTTTCTTTCCTTCCCAGTATTCTCCGATTACTTCCTTCCATTTCATCCAGTCTTCCCTTTTCTTTTTCAGCACAACATTCAGAGCCTTGTTTCATATTAATTCTTAAAGTCTGAAATAATCTTCTGCTAACAAAATTTCTAAGCCCATGAGAAGACCTAAGAAACTGTTTTCCTTAAAATGTTTTTTTAAGCCGGGCT
Organism: Carlito syrichta; assembly: GCF_000164805.1. Classification (NCBI taxonomy): domain Eukaryota; kingdom Metazoa; phylum Chordata; class Mammalia; order Primates; family Tarsiidae; genus Carlito; species Carlito syrichta. The sequence goes on along the minus strand of NW_007255980.1, from coordinate 220,914 downwards.
TGGTGGCTCAGCCTGTAATCCCGTACTTTGGGAGGCTGAAGTGAGTGGATTGCCTGAGCCTGTGGGTTTGAGACCCGCCTGGGCACTTGGTGAGACCTCATCTCTACAATAAATCAAAAAATTAGTCAGGCGTGGTAGCATGCGCCTGTAGTTCCAGCTACTTGGAAGGCTGAGACGGAAGGATCCCCGGAGCCCAGCAGGTTGAGGCTGCAGTGGCCGGGAGTGGCCACTGAACTCCAGTCTGGGTGACAGAGTGAGACTCCAACTCAAAAAACAAAACAAAACAAAACAAAACAAAAATGTTTTTTTAAGTTTTTTTAAACATAAAATATGGAATTCAGTACAATTATAATAAATGTGCTATGCTTACCAGCGACATGGTAGTTTTTCAAAGAGAAGAATGGATAAAGGAACAGATTATTTAAAAATGTACAGACTTCTATGTATTTTCCAAATTTTCTATAATAGGTTTTATGACTGAAAAAAATAGTAAATCTCAGTTTACAATTTGATGTCAAACAATTGTATGCGTGCATTAAGTCAAAATGCACATGAAATGAAACACAAATTTATTAAATGCTTCTTCACCAAAATTGCTTTAAAAGCCACCCCTAATTCTGTTATCAATATTCAATAATACTCTAAAAAGAGAGTCAAGATTGGTATATAATACAAATGAAAGCAGGAATATGCAAGAAAATTTAAACTCTATAGCTTTTATATTTGAAATTTGTCCAAAGCATTCTCTCTAAACATAATACTTGCTAGTGCAGAAATTAATAGTATGCAATTTACCTCTGTAATTTCAGGAAACTCATCTTCACTATCAGTTAACTTATGACTTTTTTTTTCTGTTTCTTGGGTGATTGTGACAGGGATCTCCTTTTCAAGAGGTACACGAAGATGCAGTTCTACTGAATCATGTACTGAATGTTCCTGTTCCTGCAATCTCTAAAAGACAAAACTTCAGAATTAAGTGAGGTAAAGAAATCTATTACAGATGCTTCTTGACTTACAATGGGCCTATGTCCCAATAAACCATAGAATGAGGAATGTATCAAAATACCTATCAATTTCGCATCATCGTAAAGTCAAAAAATTACAAGTCAAACCATCGTAAGCAGAAGACAGTATTTGTCATATGTACACTGAGTAGTACCGACTAGATAATCCAAAACATACATACCACTAATCATAAAATGTTGTTACCATACAATCTTGCAATTACAACAGTAATTATTCAAACTGGAAACCTCCCAAAATAGTTTCAACTTGGTTGTACTATTTATAATATTATCCCAATTTTTTTTTTACCTGGTTTTGAAGTTGCAATGCTAGTGCTTTTTGCTCTTCAATCTGGCGCAATCTTTCCCGTGCTCGAGAATCATAAACACTAGTTCTAGGAAATGAAAAGAAAGTGACACAAATGCAGACCACTGTTTTAGCATCAAATACACTCTTGATGCACAATGAGTATTAAATATAGAATCCTCACAAAGAAAGTCTAAAATCTTTATACTGCCTTATCATCACACTTATATTTTCAGAGTAAAACTACATGGTGTTACTGAAGTTATCCTATGATTTTTAATGAAATAATTTAAAATATGTGAACAGATGACTTTGGTAGATATTTGTAAATGTACAGTTCTTTTCTTTTTTTTTTTTTTTTTGAGTTGGAATCTCACTCTGTCACCCAGAATGGAGTGCAGTGGCCGTTCCCCGGCCACCGCAGCCTCGACTTGCTGGGCTCCGGTGATCCTTCCACCTCAGCCTTCCAAGTAGCTGGAATTACAGGCATGCGCTACCACACCCGCTTCTAAGATTATGGTGAAAGCAAAGTTTCATTCTGGAAATCCAAAAATGAGACAACCTCAAAGGAGAAAATAATACATGATATCATTGAGGTTCAATTCAAATATTATACTTTAGATTTTTTTTTTTTAAGTATTAAAACTGGGGTTTGGGGTTTGGATAACTTAAAGTGAGTCCCAAAAACTGACTAAGTGCTCTCAGTGATTTTGCAAACTCTAGAAATATGAATTATTCAATAAATAAGTTTTACCAATTTATTTATTTCCCCTTCTACATGTTTTTCCCCTTACATAATAGCTAACTTTAGAATATTTCCCCAAATCAATTTAGCTTCAATAATTGTTATAGATTCAGTAAACATGAGTATAGAAATGTTCCAATTCCAACAGACTATTAAAAACCCAACAACTTAAAAGTATAAACAGGTAATTCTTATTGACTAAAAATAAGCAGGGTGATTAGCTAATTGTTTGATTTATTCTAACTGAAAATAAAGTGATTGAGAAGGAAAAATGATGAAAAAAATAATAACTTACAATTCTTTGATCCACAGCTCTGCCTGGAAGAAAGTAGGACTATGGGGAGGAAAAGAAAAATGTGATAAATAAGCAGAAGGCTTATGAGAAAATTCAAATTTTTTTTTTTTTTAACCAACAAAGGCAATTATTTAAATAGTTTACAAAAATGCTTTCCAAGTATAAATGACTTAAAATAAATGTAACTGAGAATTAAAGGAACACAAATGAGTCATTTGCAAACACATTAGTCAAAAAAATCACAAAGTTCAGCAGAGAAATTAAGTTTAGTATACTTCCTTACCATCCATAATGAGATCATTATGTGAAAGAGCACATCACTTCTCAAGATAATATATTGAACTACACTACTCTTCCAAAATGGGTCACATCAACAGATTTATTAAAAGTCCCCACCTACAAAATAATCCACACCAAACAGCTACAAGTCAATGAGCCAAAGCAGAGAATCAGCAACACAACTGGCTTCCAAAGACAGGAGGCCAGTTCTAGTCCAGGTGGTTTTTGCTGACAATCCAAGTGATAATGCATAGCAGAGTCACAGACATGTTAACTTCCTAGTACCTCCTGTTTTTCTCAAATTTCTTCATCTCCTTATAAACCCCTTACTAAGAAATCTAACACAGAAACAAATGGAAAAAGGAGTGAATACTTTTCCAAAGAAAACTTTCAAAGACACAGAACAAGTAAACAGAGCATCGCATTGGGAGTTAAAGACCTGGAGCTCCTGGAGGTGTCTCTATAATTAGCTTTATGACTTTGAGCAAGTGACTTCACTTATATGGGCCCTGGTTTCTGATTTGGAGAATGTGATGATTAGAGTCTCTTTCATTCTTTTTTTTTTTTTTTTTTTTTGAGTTGGAGTCTCACTCTGTCGCCCAGACTGGAGTGCAGTGGCCGCTCCCGGCCACCGCAGCCTCAACCTGCTGGGCTCCGGCGATCCTTCCGCCTCAGCCTTCCGAGTAGCCGAATTACAAGCATGCGCTACCACGCCCGGCTGATTTTTTGATTTATTGTAGAGATGAGGTCTCGCTGCCCAGGCGGGTCTCGAACCCGCGGGCTCAGGCAGTCCACTCACCTCAGCCTCCCAAAGGCGCGGGATTACAGGTTGAGCCACCGAGCCCGGCTCTTTCATTCTTATATCCCTACAATCTGTCCTTCAGAGAGCAAGAAGAAAGACTCAGAGGGTATCCCTTGCTCTTTAGCTTAACTTGAAAATATTTGCATTCATCCTTAGGTTGGGATCTGGCAAAGAAAATGCTATTCTATTGTCTCCCCACTGTCATTAAGGTTAATGAGGGTCAATTCCCTTGGCACAGTGAACAACTGATGTAACAAACAAGATGAAAAGCCAGAGAGATCAGTGGTAGCCCTGTGAAGCAAAAACAAGCGAACATGAGAACACATTACACAATAGAAAGATGTGACAAGAATCACCTGAAATTTCATGGTAATAAACCACGCTATTTACATTTGTCTGTTTCCTTTCTCAAGATATAAACTTAATGAAGATAAGGATTTTTGTTGTTTTTATACACTACTGTATCCTCTGCAACTAGAATAGTGCCTGGCATACAGTAGGCACTCAATATTTGTTGAATAAACAAATATTGCGAGGGCAAGCACTTTTTTTCAATGGATCAAGGTATCCATTGACTCAGGAAAGCAAAATGCAAGAAATTTGCTTTTTCAAAGAGATGCATTATTTTCTCATATAATTGAGGCATACAGTAATAATAATAACTAAACTATTTTTTGAGTACCTACTTAGTGCTTTATATGTAAAATTTTGCTCTAGGGGTTTATGTATTAGTTAAGCCTCATGATAATCCCCTTATTATTTAAACCTCAATATAATATATATATAAGAATGATTATTCATACTGTATAGAAAAGGAAAAGGAGACTCAGAAGGATAATTTCTCTTCAAAGAGCTAGGATTATAAATCTTATCTGTCCAATTCCAAAGACTGTCTTTTTCTACTAATGTTAAAGTACTTTTCAATAGGCCAAAACATTAAACAAAAAAGGGGAAAAAATGAGTACCTGGGCTACTCCAGAGAGCATTTTAGGCTCTCTGGGAAATTCATTTATTTAGCCAAGATTTATTTACTAAGAACCTATCACATGCCAGGCACTGTGATCAGCACTGGGTGATAAGTGCAAAGATATTAGTAACAAATAAGGTAGAGGGATGGAAGAAAAGACTAATGTTATCTAAAGAAGTCAGAGAAACCGTCTTAGAAACAAATAACATCTGGGCCAGAGTATGAAAATCAAAACAAGAGATTACCAAGTGAACCAAGACAGAAAGAGAATTCCAGGCAAAAAATTCAGAATGCATAAAGGCAAAAAGGTACGAAACACCATGGCATATTTTGGGAAATAAGGAAAGATCTGCATTACTGGACGTTAACTGAGAGGTAGTGGTAGAAAATTAAGAACAGAAAGCCAATCAATCAAGCCTCGGCAGAGTAGGCTCCAATTTAGAAAAACAGCATCACTCAAACAGCCTTATCCAACAGATCATTTCTCCTTTGATCTCATTCTTTAATCATCACTAGGAGAAATCCTCAGCAAAGGAAGACTTAGTAAAGAACCATTAAGGAAATGAGAGCCTTCTTTACCTGAGATCACCTTCTCCCAAAGAAAACAAACAAACAAACAAACAAAAAACCCTACTCTTGAGCAGTCATGTGAAACACTTACAAAAGTTAAGTGCTTTATCTGTAAGTTAATCTTCACAATTCAATAGCAAGGTATTGATACTGGCATTTTATTTTATTATTATTATTATTTTTTTTTGAGTTGCAGTCTCACTCTGTCGCCCAGACTGGAGGGCAGTGGCTGCTCCTGGCCACCGCAGCCTCGACCTGCTGGGCTCCGGTAATCCTTCCGCCTCAGCCTTCCAAGTAGCCGGAATTACAGGCATGCGCTAACA
>NW_007255980.1:204559-215602 GCF_000164805.1 Carlito syrichta | reverse complement strand
AGGCAACCCACTCACCTCAGCCGCCCAAAGGCGTGGGATTACAGGCTGAGCCACCGAGCCCAGCTGATACTGGCATTTTAATAAGGAAACTAAGGATAAGAAGAGTAACTTGTCAAGTTACATAAAGCCTGGAAAAGCCAAGATCAGAAGCCAGGTCTGACTTTAAAAAACATATAAAAAATAAAGAATCCAAATTGCAGAGTCTTCCTGAGACACTTCACAAATAGAGAATGTTTTTTGTTGTTATTGTAGAGACGAGGTCTCACAAGTTGCCCAGGCTGCTCTCGAATCCACAGGCTCAGGCAGTCCTTTCACCTCGGCCTCCCAAAGTGCTGGGATTACAGGCTGAGCCACCGAGCCCAGCCCAAATAGAGAATTTTAAGAACTATCTAGAGCTGGTTGGGCACCAGTGGCTCACACTTGCAATCCCAGGAATCTGGGAGGCCAAGACAAAGGGCTGTTTTAGCCTAAGAGTTCAAGATCAGCCTAAGCAACAAAGTGAGACCTTGTCTCTAAAAAAAAAAAAAAAAAAAAAAAAAAAAATCAGCCAGGTGTAGTGGTGTGCACCTGCAGTCCCAGTTACTTGGGACGCTGAAGCAGAAGGCTCATCTGAGCCCAGGAGGTCAAGACTGTGATGAGCCATGATCAAGCCACTGTGCTCCAGTCAGTGTGACAGAGTGAGGTTCTGACTAAAAAATAATAATAATAACAAAAAGAAAAAAAGAAAAAAAAATATCTAGAGCTTAAAACATATAGAGAAGCCGCAAACATATAGGAAATGAGATGAGAATGAACATTTCATTATCCTTAATCTCAACAGAAAACCAGTACTATTATCATCCTAGCAATTGAATTACCAGGGCTATATGTGGCAAAGAAAGAAATTATAGCATCTTTTTGGATTACAGAGGACAAAGTATTTGATGTGTCCCAGAGAAGGAAAGTTTCATATAAAAGATCATGTTTGAGATGTAAAAGATGAGAAAGAGTCTACTGACAGATAAGTTGAAGTAGGGAAGACAGTCCAGGAAGAAGAAATACTTAATGTGAAGGTAAGAAAATGTCTATCACTTTTATAAACTGAAAATAGTCAAGCGTATTAAAACATATGAAAGATTCCTATATTTCCATATGGTTCCCTCTCTCACTTCCATCAAGTCTCTGCTCAAATGTTACTTTATCAGAATCTTGCTCTGACCACCCTAGATAATGTCCCCTAACTCTAGTGTATATATTACCCTGTTTCAATTTTCTTCATAGCACTTATCATCATCAAGAATATATGTTTATTTGTTCATTATCTGCTCTATCTTTCCCTTCAACTAGAATCCAAGCTCTTTGAGAACAGAGCCTTCACCTTGTTCATTGCTATTATCCTCAATGTTTATACTAGTACCTGGCATACAGTAGGCTCTCAATAAGTACTTGTTAAAGGAAAAACTGTGTGATAGTAAAACTTGTGAAGAAAGTGCTTTGTATACCATATTAAGAAGTCTGGGCTTAATTCTATGTCTAATAAGCTACCCTTTAAGGATTTTAATAAATGATCACTAAACTCCTTTAATGAGATATGAATTCAAAAAGATCACTCTGATTTCAGAATAGAAGATGGACTAAAAAACAAGGTGGGGAGGTGGGTTTGGCATTTGAGGGCCACTGCCAGGGGAGGGAGGGACACACTTCATCAACAAGGGTACCTGCATAATGAACAATTGTATACCTAACCCTGAATTGTACCCCACATCTTTAAAATAAAGGAAAAACAAAACAAAACAAGGTAGAAGAATGGATTAGAGAACATGGTTTGGTGGAAGAATAAACAAAGAACAAAATAAAAGCTAAATGAAGAATAATTAGAAAGCCATTAATATACTTCAAATAATGTATGAGACACCTGAATTAAGGCAGTTTTAAAGAGAGATTAAAGAAAGGGAAAACAGGCTGGAAGCAGTGGCTCATGCCTGTAATCTCAGCATTTTGGGAGGCTGAGGTAGGAGGACTGCTTGAGGTCAAGAATTTGAGACCGCCCTGGGCAGCAAAGAAGGACCCCCAACTCCACAAAAAAATTTTTAAAAAAATTATCTGGGCATGGTGGCATGTACCTAGAGTCCCAACTACTCGAGAGGCTGAGATGGGAGGATTGCTTGAGTCCAGGAGTTTGAGATTACAGTGAGCTATGATGGCACCACTGCACTCCAGCCTGGGTGACAGAGTGAGACTCTGCCTCATTAAAAAAAAAAAAAAAAAGGTGATGGGGGGAGAGATAGTATGTTAAGAATGAATTTTTCCAAAGTTTACCTGGGAGTTGGAGTCTGGGAATCTTTCACTTTCAGTAAAATCACAGAGTCTGATCCTAAATGAAGAAACACAGCAGCATTTCATTATTAATAAAAGATTCCACACAGTTATACTTTCTAGATGTCTTAGTTTAAGTTTCCATACTTTGTCATATTCTATTTCCACAAAAATACCATAGCATAAGAACAAAAGTAAGATGAGAGAGAAAGGGTGATCCCTTCAGGTCCCCTCACTGTGGGAGCTTTTCTGTCCTCTCAATAAATCCTGCTTTCTAAAAAAAAAAAAAAAAAGATGGAAGAGAGAGGCAAGTCCATTTTCACTGAGACCAGAAGTAGTTCTTAGTGAAGCACTTGCTTCACAAATAAGAATGTCATTTGGAAATACGAGCATATTTGCCCTTCAGCATCCATTCCTGGACTGTGCTTGCTCCCTGTGCTTCCTCTTTGTTTCAGGGGAACAAGAGCATGTCAAGATTCCTTCCAGTAGTCCCTCTTTATCCATGGTTTTGCTTCCTGTGGTTTCAGTCACCTGTGGTCTACCATGGTCTGAAAATACTAAAGGGAAAATTCCAGAAATAAACAATTCATACATTTTAAATTGTGTGCCAGTGTGAGTAATTTGATACAATCTCATGCTATGTAGCTACATCTTGAATGTGAATCATCCCTTTGTCCAGCACATCCATGCTGTATACACCACCTGCCTCTCAGTCACTTAGTAGTCATCGTGGCTATCAGATCGACTATATTAATATAGCAGTGTTTGTGTCAGGTAACCCTTCTTTTACTTAATAATGGTCCCAAAATGTAAGAGTAATGATGCTGGCATTTCAGATATGCCAAAAAGAAGCTATAAAAAGTGCTTTCTTTTAAGTGAAAACGTGAAAGTTCTCAACTTAATAAAAGAAAAAAAATAGCCAGGTGCAGTGGCTCATGCTTGTAATCCCAGCACTTTGGGAGGTAGAGGTGAGAGGATTGCCTGAGTCCAGGGGTTCGAGACCTGCCTGGGCAACTTGGTGAGACCACATCTCTACAATAAATAAAAAAAAGTTGCCAGGTATGGTGGCGTGTGCCCATGGTTCCAGCTACTTAGAAGGCTGAGGCAGAAGGATCACCTGAGCCCAGCAGGTCAAAGCTGTGGTGGCCGTGAGCAGGCTACTGTACTCCAGCCTGGGTGACAGAGTGAGACGAGATTCCTACTCAAAAAAAAAAAAAAAAGAAAAAGAAAAAAATAACTTTTATTACAGTATAGTTATAACTGTTCTATTTTATTAGTTACTGTTGTGTTGTTAATGTCTTATTGTATCTAATTTATAAATGTATATATAAGAAAAAACATAATATATATAAGGCAGAGTATATATAGTGTACTATCCATGGTTTCCGGTAACCCCCTGGGTATCTTGGAAATTATGTCCTGTGGATTAAAAGGTGACTACAATATTTCATGATTTGCAATGAAACTGAATTAGGTGAAAGAAAGAAAGGGCGAGAGGAAGAAGGGGAAGTGGGAAGGGAATACAGAAAAAGAGTGTGGGAATCTAAAAAGTACAAATTGTATCACCCTATTATTTACTCTGTTGAATACTCCCAAAGTCAGGAATCATGTCTTTCTAAAGTGCTATAATTAGAACCTCAGAGTATATATTAAATGGAACAAAGAAAGTAATTAAACAGTGCAATGTAGTATATCTATTCCAGTTTTGTTGTATCTAAGTATCTGTCATACAATGTATGTTTCTGAGGTTAATGTGTTTTGGGTTTTTTTCTTTAAATTATGGTTCCCAGGAAATCATCTCACAAAATGTAATAAAATGACCATGGATTTGTGTAGCTGTATGATGATGCCACCAAAAAGTCTAATCCTCAAGTAAGAACTTTCAAAAACTGACAACTTAAAAAAAAAATGACCCAAGGAAGGGAGAGCCTCAGAGACTGGTGCCTCATCTATCAAAAGACCCCTAATGTCTAACCACTTAATCCAAAACTTGCTTTAAATTATATACCTAAGTACATACCCTAAATACATACATAAAGAAGAAGAAAACTCAAAAAAACCTTAATTAACTGGAATGGTAAGAACTAAATATTGTAGTTAGCTGAAAGGCAGAAAACTTTGTTTCCAAAACTTGCTAACGACCATTCTAAAATGCATAAACCTACTATACAGGTTTAGTAATTGGTATTAAATGGTAAGTACTCATACGTCAATATTTATCTGCTGTTTCAAAATTCCTGTAACTTCAGAAGTCTTAACTATCACTGCAAAGTAATAGAAACAGAGAAAGTGCTCAAGCAACTAAACTGAATATACTCTGACTGTATACTCAGGAAGTTGTTTAAATACAATATTACATAAAATCATTTGCATCTTGATGTTAAGAAAAAAGAGTATCTGGCCGGGCTCGGTGGCTCAGCCTGTAATCCCATACTTTGGGAGGCCGAGGTGAGTGGATTGCCTGAGCCCGCGGGTTCGAGACCCGCCTGGGCAACTTGGCGAGACCTCATCTTTACAATAAATCAAAAAATTAGCCGGGCATGGCAGTGCGCACCTGTAGTTCCAGCTACTTGGAAGGCTGAGGCTGAAGGATCGCCGGAACCCAGCAGGTCAAGGCTGCGGTGGCCGGGAGCGGCCACTGCACTCTAATCTGGGCAACAGAGTGAGATTCCAACTCAAAAAAAAAAAAAAAGAAAAGAAAAGAAAAAAAGAGTATCTTATTTGTATGTTTAGTTTACTCATAGTACAGTTAACTAAATTAGGGTACTCCTTATCCAAAATGCTTGGGACCAGAAGTGTTTCAAATTTTGAATGTTTTCAAATTTTGTACTATTAGCATCACACCAGTTGAGCATCTCAAAACTGAAAACCTGATATCTCAAACGTTCCAATCAGCATGTCCTTTCAATGTCACGGTGGCATTTAAAAAGTTACAGATTTTAGATTTCAGATATTCAGATTTGGGGTGTTGAACCTGTATATGCTAATTAATTTGTATACTATAATGTTGCCTGTAATTAAAAAAAATAGTTAATTGACTGGTAGGATTAAACAAATAGTTATATGATGCCATTTTTTACCTTCAGATTGTATATTTGAAGCTGGGAAGTTATCTGGCTGATGTGGAAGAGAGTGGTGATGGTGAGGTTGATGGGGAGAATCAGAATCTTTGGATCCAAATGCAACATCTGGGGTATAAGACGATAGGGGATATACACTGTGGGATGGCTGTTCCTGGGTAGTTAAAATGCTGGCAGATCCAGATGATGAAGTATCAGAGCCAATAATCTGAGATGCATAAGAGTTTCCATTTCTAAACAGTGAATCTTTCAAAGTATTTTTACTGGAACTAAGACATCGAGACCTAGCAAGAGAATATAGTTTTAATATCAAATAACAGATTGTAAAATAAAATTCATCTGAAATATGCTTCTGTGACTCACAGGTGTAAGGGAAAATGTGTGGTGGGTTTGGCTACAGAAAACTGTTTCCCTGTGACCATCTGTAGCAGCTGTCTGTAAATCTCTCTTTCTTCTTCTTGAACAGTCTAAAATAAGAAATAAAAAGTTTAAACAATCCAATAAGGCAAGTGATTCTCAAAGCAGCATCTAGTGAGGATCCCAGAAGCTCTGCCAAAGCTCAGGCACAGTCCTAAAGACAATTAAGAATTATGATACATTACGGGTATTCTAGAAAACTATCAAGTATGTGTAAGAGGAGTTGGGTGAATACCAGATAGTATATTTTGGAAAATTATGGCGCATATACGTAAATAATAGTGCAGAGAAGCCACAGGATATGAAACCAGAAGGCCAGTAGGCAATTACTTTTGAGTCAATGATAAAGAGTACCAGAAATAAAACATTTAAGGAACTCTAAATTAGGATTCCAACAAATCCCTTGATTCTTGATACCTGTTCACAAAATCACAAGGAAGTAACCAGAATAGGCAAGACCACTTAGATTGGGATATTTTGCAAACGTTTTCTTATTTTAACCTATTCTGCTCTAAGTGCAGGTATTTTCCAAAGATGGTTTTCATTGCCAACATTTATTTAACTTTTTTCCTGTAAGTCCAATACCATATTCAGAAAAAAACCACATACTCCATAACATTCATTCACTGATTTGAACACATCTATACTCCAGTCACTAAAGATTCTGCATCAAATAAAACAAAGTTCCTGCATTTGTGGCATTTACATTACAGATAAAAAAAAATTAACAAAAGCTAACTACAAACTAACTTCAGGTAGTATGAAGAAAATTAAAGGTAAGGGAAAAGAAAGTAATAGAGAGCGAACAACAGGAACAGTCAAGATTTCTCAAAAAAGGTGATATTTCAGCAGAAACCTAAAACCAAGGGAAAAAGTAAGTCATAGAAATATATAAAAGAATATCCTAGATAGAGGAACAGCAAATACAAAGCCCTGAGACAGAAATGTGCTTAAAGTTTTCCAAAAATAGTAAGATCTATGTGAATGAGAAGAGTAGGAAGAAATGAGGTCACTTGGCAGAGAACCACAGATTCCCTGACGCAATGGGTCATGTTCACTAAGTAATATGCCCCAGTAATTTAAAAAAATCTTATATACAGTTTAATACAACTGACAATCTTCACAAAATAATTTTAAACACTGAGTCAGGGTTAACAGCATCGTTTAGCTGTTAACCCTGACTCAGTGTTTCAATATGTGCATCAGCATTTTATTAAATCACAAATGTTTGTTAATAGCAGAATGGATTAGGCAATTAACTATACAAACCTTGTATAGTTAATTGACACAGAGTTTTTTCTTCGTGAACCCCCTTTTTTTTGCTATGCAGTAAATTACAATCACTGTCAGTATGTTACTGATCTACTAGAATACATTTGAATTGTGAGGCATGACAACTCCCTCTGAGAAAGAGCTACCCTTAAACTTGAATAACTAGTTGAGCATTTGGTGGAAGAATAGATTCAAGAGGAAAACAAACTTGCAGTGCTCTACAAGAAAAAAAAACCCCATTATTTTATCCCTTAGATATTAACACTGTACCTAAGATGATGGCAGTTTCCTTTTCCAGTGTTTATAAAAAAACATTGTCTGCAGTATGGGCACTTCAATGACAGCACAAAAATAATGATTAGAAAAAGACAATTGGTCACCACTTTACTAAATTCTGGTCTGGCTATATGGCTCTTTGAATTATGGTTACCATGTTTTCCTAGCTTTAGCCCTCTCCACTACCTTGGAGAGGTGAATCTCTTCTCTCTTTCTCTCCAATTTCTAAATAAACTATATTTTCCAAACTAAAAAGAAAAAGACAATTACCAGGTATAAATTAATATCAATAACCAAATCTATTATTTATTGACTATTCTACTGAAGAGGATATGGCTATTTCAGAAACAACTTTAAACCATAATTAAAATAAATGCCTCTTCATTATTTTCAATCTAAAATTGACAGTATAATGATTAAGTAGACAGCAGAATAAAGCCTCATTACAAATTACTGGATTGTAAGAGAGATTTGTCAACCAACTCCATCGTGATCTACATACAAAAAAGCTTGTGCTATCTGGCACTTTACTGACCAGGATTTTTAAATGCTCCCCAATATACATCTTGACTCGATTCTTTTACCACACCAAATAACCTAATCACAATACAACAAGACTAACAATAGGTTATTTTTAAGGATGGTAAAATGACAGAAGGAAAGGGAAATCAGACCATCTGAACCCTAGAAACTAACTCTTTTTTTTTTTTTTTTTTTTTTTGAGTTGGAGTCTCACTCGGTTGCCCAGACTGGAGTGCAGTGGCACGCTCCTGGCCACCGCAGACTCAACCGGCTAGGCTTTGGCAATTCTTCCGCCTCAGTCTTCCAAGTAGCCGGAACTACAGGCACGCACTACCATGCCCGGCTAGTTTTTGATTTATTGTAGAGACAAGGTCTCACCAAGTTGCCCAGTTGGGTCTCGAACCCGTGGGCTCAGGCAATCCACTCGCCTCAGCCTCCCAAAGTGCTGGGATTACAGGCTGAGCCACCAAGCCCGGCAGAAACGAACTCTTGGTTAACAAACCATTTTAATTCATTTTCACTGTCCCACCAGACTGGATTAAAAAAAAAGTTCTGACTATAGTTCTACATCACAGAGATGAAAGCAAAGCAAAACTAGTGTAAGAGGTTACTTTGGCCTTTACTTACTTTGCATAGTACCACTTGGTACCAAGGAATGTTAAAAAAAATCATTTCTATCAAATACAGACCTCAAGAGAACACTGATAAAAGTGAGAATATTTGGGCTTTGCTAAATTCATCAACCACAAAAAGTTTTAAAAAATCTCTCCTTCCACATATCACACAGCAAAATGTTTTCTTAGAATAAATTTTCATACTCATAATGCCAGGCGCCGTGGCTCATGCCTGTAATCCCAGCAATTGGAAGGCCAAGGCAGTTGGATTGCTTGAGCCCAGGAGTTTGAGACCAGCCTGGGCAACATAACAAGACCTGGTCTACACACACACACATACACACACACACACACAAAGAAAACAAAGACAATTAGATGAGTGTGGTAGCAGGTGCTACTCTGGAAGCTGAGGTGGAAAGATAGTAGCCTGGGCCCAGAAGGTAGAGGTTGCAGTGAGACATGATTATGCCACTGCACTCCAGCCTGGGTGGACAGAGGGAGACTCCACTCAAAAAGAAAAAAAAAAATGAATGAACTTCCAGACTCATAAATAACACACGAAGAACCAAAATGGCCATAAAGTACAAGAAATCTAGATTAATACATTGTAAATCACTGGTTAAAAAGCTAATTTAACACACATAAGTCCCCCACAAATCATTTTCCTAATAAATATATCTTCAAAGAAGAGCTTCTGAGTCTAACAATCTCACAGTCATTACACAACATAAAATGAACAGAAATAAATTATCCATAATCCAAATAATTATTTGAGGTCTCTTTAAGACTCATACTTTCAGTTTAAAGTAATTTATGGCTTTAAAAGATGAACGTTAAGAGTGTTTCACTAACCTACAAGTTAATTTGGAGGTCACAAGAATTTTTTTTTAATGACAGGAGGTACTTTCCTTGAGTTTCATTAAAAACAAACAAACAAACAAACAAACAAACAAACAAACAGGCTGTGCGTAGTGTCTCCTATCTATAATCCTAGCATTCTGGGAGGCCAAGGCAGGAGGACCGCTTGAGGCCAGTATAAGACCAGCTTGGCAATATAGTGAGGCCTCCTATTTTTTTTTTTTTTTTGAGTTGGAGTCTCACTCTGTCACCCAGACTGGAGTGCAGTGGCCGCTCCCGGCCACCGCAGCCCGACCTGCAGGGCTCTGGCGATCCTAAGGCCTCCTTTTTCACAAAAATAAAAAGTATCCAAAAAGTATCCAAGAATGGTGGTACATGCCTGTAGTCTTAGCTACTCAGGAGGCTGAGGTGGAAGAATCGCTTGAGCCCAGGATATGAGGTTACAGTGAGCTATGACTGTGCCACCTACACTCTAGCCTGGGCAAAAGTGAGACTATCTCAAAAAAATAAAAAACAAGAAAAAATTTAGATATGTTATATTCCATTTAAAAACATTTCAAACAATGAAAAATAGTACAGGTAACTCTTTAAAATTATAAATTGACAATTTATAATTGTATAAATTTATGAGGTCTAAAGCAATGTCAAAACTTGTTAATACAATATGGAATAATTAAATCAAGGTAGTTAACATATCCATCGCCTAAAATACTTTATATTTTTTTGTGCTGAGAACACTTTAAATTTGCTCTCTTAGCCATTTTACTTATTTATTTATTTTTCTCGAGTTGGAGTCTCACTCTGTCACCCAGGCTGGAGTGCAGTATCACTGTCTCGGTCACCGCAGTATTGACTGGCTGGGCACAGGCGATCCTTCCACCTCAGTCTTCTAAGTAGCTAGAACCACAGGCGTGTGTCACCTGGCTAATTTTTGATTTACTGTAGAGACGAGGTCTCATCATGTTGCCCAAGCTGGTCTCAAACCTGCAGGCTCAGGCAATCCTCTCGCCTCTGCCTCCCAAAGTGGTGGGATTACAGGCGTGAGCCATCATGCCCAGCTCTAGCAATTTTAAAATGTATGATATTAATTATATTTACAAGATAACTACAAAAATAACCTATATTCCTTCCGAAATTATGTACCCTTTGACCATCATCTCCCCATTCTCTGTACCACCCCACCCCCTGCCCAACTCTGTAACCAACATTCTACTCTCTGCTTCCAGTTTGGTTGTTTTAGATTCCACACGTGAGAACATACAGTATTTGTACTTGTTCGTGACTTGTTTCATTGAACATAATGTACTCCAATTCTATCCATGTTTCCAACCTTTCCAAGGCTGAACAGTATTCTACTGTACATATATTCCACATTTTTTGGCTTTTTTTGTTTTTGAATCAGGGTCTTACTCTGTTGCCCAGGCTGGAATGCACTGGCATGATCACGGCTACTACAGCCTTGAACTCCTGGACTCAGGTAGCCTGAGTAGCTGGGACTACAGGTATGCACCATCATGGCCAACTAATTTTTCCTTACTTTTTATAGAGACAAAGTCTTTCTATGTTGCCCAGGCGAGTCTCGAATTTCTGGGTTCAAGCAATTCTCCTGTCTCATCCAACGAATGTGCTGGGATTACAAGTGTGAATCCGGCCATATTCCACATTTTCTTTATCCATTCCTCTGTTGATGGACATTTTTTTTTTTTTTT